>NC_080162.1:188026916-188164069 GCF_950295315.1 Erinaceus europaeus
CTCCCTTTCTATATCCCATTCTTCTCAATTCCTCTCCGTTCTATCAAATAAAATAAATAAGTTTAAATTAAAAAATAAAAAGGAAAGAAAATAATTCTACCAGCAACAAGGGACCCTAAAAGGTGCTACCTTTATTTATTTTTTATTTTTAAAAAATATCTATTTATTCACTTTTGTTGCCCTTGTTTTTTATTGTTGTAGTTATTACTGTTGTTGATATTGATGTCGTCGTTGTTGGATAGGAACAGAGAGAAATGGAGAGAAGAGGGGAAGACAGAGAGGGGGAGAGAAAGACAGACACCTGCAGACCTGCTTCACTCCCCTGCAGGTGGGGAGCCGGGGGCTGGAACCAGGATCCTTACGCTGGTCCTTGCACTTTGCTCCACGTGCGCTTAACCCACTGCCCGTCCCCCTATTGAATTTATTTATTTACATTTTTTCTTTATTGGGGAGATTAATGGTTTGCAGTTGACATTAAAATACAGTAGTTTGTACATGTGTAACATTTCTCAGTTTCCCACCTAACAATTCAACGCCCTCTAGGTCCTCTGCCATCATGTTCCAGGACCTGAACCCCCTTCTCCCCCTGCACCCAGAGTCCTTTACTTTGGTGCAAGACACCAACTGCAGCCCGAGTTCTCCTTTGCGTTTCCCTTTCTGTTGTTATTTCTCAGTTTCTGTCTAGGAGTGGGATCATGTCATAGTCATCCTTCTCTTTATTGCCTATCTCACTTAACATGATTCCTTCAAGCTTCACCCAAAATGAGACGAAAAAGGTGAAGTCACCATCCTTAACAGCTGAGCAGTATTCCACTGTGTATATAGACCACAACTTGCTCAGCCACTCATCTGTTGTTGGACACCTGGGTTGCTTCCAGGTTTGGGCTATTACAAATTGTGCTGCCAAGAACACATGTGTACACAGATCTTTTTGGATGTGTGCGTTGGGTTCCTTAGGATATATCCCCAGGAGAGGAATTGTAGGGTCATAGGGTAGGTCCACTTCTAGCCTCTGAGAGTTTTCCAGACTGCTCTCCACAGGGGTTGAACTAATTTACACTCCCACCAGCAGTGCAGGAGGGTTCCTTTGTCCCCACAACCTCTCCAGCATTTGCTGCTGCTGCCTTTCTGATGTCTGACATTCTCACAGGAGTGAAATGGTATCCCACTATTGGCTTTGTTTGCTTTTCTCTGATTTGGAGCATTTTTTCATATGTCTGATGAGCTTTTGTATTTCATCTGTAGTGAATATTCTGTTCATATCCTTTCCACATTTTTGGATGTTTTTTGTTGTTGTTGTTGTTTGCTTTGTTTTTTGTTGTTGCTGAATTTGGCAAGCTCTTTATATATTTTGGTTATTAGCTTCTTGTCTAACGTATGGCCAGTAAAGATCTTCTCCCATTCTGTAAGGGGTATCTTTGGCCCTTGTTTTATTGTAGTTATTATTGTTCTCGTCATTGTTGGATAGGACAGAGAGAAATGGAGAGAGGAGGGGAAGACAGAGAAGGGGAGAGAAAGATAGACACCTGCAGACCTGCTTCACAGCTTGTGAAGCAACCCCCCCTGGTAGGTGGGGAGCCAGGGGCTTGAACTGGGATCCTTGAGTTGGTCCTTGCACTTTGCATCATGTGTGCTTAACCTGGGTGGCAATTCTTTTGCTGTGCAGAAGCTTTTTAATTTGATGTAGTCCCACCGGTTTATTTTTGTCTTAGTCTTCTTTGCAACTGGATTCATATCATTGAAGAGGCCTATAACATTTTTTAGATTTATTTATTTATTCCCTTTTGTTGCCCTTGTTGGTTTATTGTTGTAGTTATTGTTGCTGTTGCTCTTGATGTTGTCATTGTTGGACAGGACAGAGAGAAATGGAGAGAGGAGGGGAAGACATCTCGAGAGGGGGAGAGAAAGACACCTGTAGACCTGCTTCACTGCGTGTGAAGTGACTCCCCTACAGGTGGGGAGCCAGGCCTATAACATTTAGATTGAAAACCTTCTGCCAATATTTCCCTCTAAGTATTTGGTAGTTTCTGGTCTAACATTTATTTATTTTTTTATTATTTTTTTTCTTTTTTATTTAAGAAGGGATTAATTAACAAAACCATAGGGTAGGAGGGGTACAACCCCACACAATTCCCACCGCCCAATCTCCATATCCCACCCCCTCCCCCGATAGCTTTCCCATTCTCTATCCCTCTGGGAGCATGGACCCAGGGTCATTGTGGGTTGCAGAAGGTAGAAGGTCTGGCTTCTGTAATTGCTTCCCCGCTGAACATGGGCGTTGACTGGTCGGTCCATCTGGTCTAACATTTAAATCCTATTTATTTACATCTTTATGTATAATATTTTTATGAGAATGCACCCCAGGAGAGAATACACCATCAATTACCAATATAACCTTTAGATAGCATTCAATACACATATATGGGCTGGGTGGTGGCACACCTGCTTGAGTGCACAAGGACCCAGGTTCAAGCTCCTCCTCCCCACCCACAGGGGGGAAAGCTTCACAAGTGGTGAGGCAGTGCTGCAGGTGTCTCTCTGCCTCTCTCCCTCTCTCTCTCTCTCCCTCCTCTCAATTTATGCCTGTCTCTAGCCAATAAATAAATAAAGATAATGAAAAGTGAAAAGAAGTAGGGCTGCCAGACTCAGGGTAATAGCATGGGGGTTAAGCAAAGGCTCATGCCTGAAGCTCACAGGTCCTGTGTTCAGTCCCTAGCAGCTGTGCTCAGTAAGAGAGAGAGAGAGAGAGAGCAGCTGAGCAGCAGAGCACTTGGCTGAGTGCATGTCGTACCACGTGTCACCCTGTGTAAGGATGTGGGTCCAAGCCCCCGGTCCTCCCCTGCAGGGAAGAAGTTTCACAAGGGGAGAGGCAGTACTGGAGTTCCCCCACCCCCCCGCTTCTACCTCTACCTCTCCCCTTTTCTTCTAAATTTTTCTCTGTCTCTATCCAAAATAAATAAATATAGGAAATAAAGAGAAGAAAAAGGAAGGAAGGAAGGAAAGAAGGAGTGAGGGAGGGAGGGAAGGAAGGAAGGAAAGGAGATAGATTAAGCAAACAAAAGAAAGAGGTACGGGGTCAGACACAAGTGGCGCCAAGTGCAGGGACTGATGTAAGGATCCCGGTTCGAGCCCCTGGCTCCCCACCTGCAGGGGAGTCGCTTCACAGCTGGTGAAGCAGGTCTGCAGGTGTCTATCTTTCTCTCCCCCTCTCTGTCTTCCCCGCCTCTATTTCTTTCTGTCCTAACAATGACAACATCAATAACAACAACAGCAATAACTACAACAATAAAGGAACAAGGGCAACAAAAAGGAAAAGAAATATTAAAAAAAAAAAATCCCAGTTTGAGCCCCCGGCTCCCCACCTGCAGGGGAGTCGCTTCACAGGTGGTGAAGCAGGTCTGCAGGTTATCTCTCTTTCTCTCCCCCTCTGTCTTCCCCACTCTCCATTTCTCTCTGTCCTATCCAACAATGAACGACATCAACAACAACAATAATAACCACGACAAGGCTACAACAACAAGGGCAACAATAGGGGGATTAAATGGCCTCCAGGAGCTGTGGATTCAGCAGGCACTGAGACCCAGCAATAACCCTGGAGGCAAAAAAAAAAAAGGTAGAGTAGGCAGGGATGTAGATGAATGCCGAAGGGGAAAGTCTGTGTCCTTAAGGTCCCAGGGCTGATCCCAGTACCCGCCATCATGGAAGGGGTTGGGTTAGGCTCAGTGTAGTGCTGCTTCATGCTATCTCTGTTGCTCTGGTCTCTAGCAAAAACAAACAAAACCAAACAAAGGAAGGTTGAAACAGGCTCTCAACACCACTGGGAAAGCTGATTTTCATGCTTGAGATACCAGATGTTCCAGTTTAATCTCTGGCACCACTGTAAGCCAGAGCTGAGCAGTGGTCTGGTGTGTAAAAAAAAAAAAAAAAAAATTATATGTTCTCAAGGGCATTCCATTCTTTAATTTAAAAATATGATGAACGTTTTTTGAGACAAAATGGACAGAACATGCTTAGTGATGATATAAAAGACAACTAACTGCCAGAGAATTATTAACAACTGAAACAACCTGAACAAGGGGGCCAAGCAGTGGCGTTCTGGTTAAGGACACACATTACAGTGCGCGAGGACCCAGGTTCAAGCCTCTGGTCCCCACCTGCAGGGGGAAAGCTTCACAAGTGGTGAAGTAGGGCTTTCTCTGCCTCTTTCCCTCTCTATCTCTCCCTTGCCTCTCAGTTTCTCTCTGTCTCTGCAATAATAAAGAAAGAAAGGTGGAAAGAAAGAAAAGGGAAAAATCTTTTTTAAAAAAGAAATAAATCGAATAATAAAAGGGATGAGAAGTGGGAGTGGGAGCAACGAGAGAATCTTACTGTCTCTCAGACTCTGAGAACTCTGGCAGCTGAAGAGGCGGAGCAAGGCCTTGGTCATGGGTTGGGAACTACACATCTCTGATTGCATAATTTTTTCCCTTTTTTTTTTTGCCTCCAGGGTTACCGCTGGGCCTCAGTGCCTGCACTATGAATCCACTGCTCCTGGAGACTATTTTTTTCCTTTTGTTGCCTTTGTTGTTTATAGTTGCTGTTGTTATTATTATTGTTGTCACTTCTGTCATTGTTGTTGGCTAGGACAGAGAAATCAAAGAGAGGAGGGGAAGACAGAAAGGAGAGAAAGACAGACACCTGCAGACCTGCTCAATCCACTGCACTACCACTTGGCCCCCTCTGATTGCATAATCTTATGAACCATTAGTAAATTTCTGATAAAAACATATTAAAGAACAAAAGCATTGTGAGTGAATAAGAAAATTAGGAAACAACGGGGGTCAGGCGGTGGCACAGTGGGTTAAGCGCATGTGGCGCAAAGCGCAGGGACCGGCATAAGGATCCCGGTTCGAACCCCGGCTCCCCACCTGCAGGGGAGTCGCTTCACAGGCGGTGAAGCAGGTCTGCAGGTGTCTATCTTTCTCTCCCCCTCTCTGTCTTCCCCTCCTCTCTCCATTTCTCTCTGTCCTATCCAACAACGAACAACATCAACAATGGCAATAATAATAACCACAAAGAGGCTACAACAACAAGGGCAACAAAAAGGGGAAAAAGCGGTGGATTCATGGTGCAGGCACCGAGCCCAGCAATAACCCTGGAGGGGAAAAAAATTAGGAAACAACAAACTGAGAGAAAGTAGTTGCAAAATATATTATCAAAGATTATTATCTAAACTTAGCAAGGACTACCTAAAACTAGTTAATAGCAATATAAACAACCCAGTCAGAAAACAGACAACACTCGTGCATGTTAGCTGTCAGGCTCAGGCAAAAACTACTGAAGTCATGGGTTCCTTGAAATGTACCTGAAAGAGACTTCCTGGCTTCTTCTCACATGAAGACCTTTAATTCCACCTGCTCTGTTCTTGCCTTTAGGTTCCTGATTATTAATTAAACAATTTGTTCTGCTATAAAGCTTTTAATGCTTTTTAATTCTTTTCAGCCACCAAGTGGCAGGTGCTTCTTTGACACCAGCTTGCCTTCCCTGGGCAGACGACCTCACAAATGTGTCCTAGATCTCTACCTCCCCAGAGCCCTGCCCCACTAGGGAAAAACAGAAACTGGCTGGTGATATGGATCAACCTGCCAATGTCCATGCCCAGTGGGGAAGCAACTACAGAAGCCAGACCTTCCACCTTCTGCACCCCATAAAGATCTTTGATTCATACTCCCAGAAGGATAAAGAATAGAGAAGCTTCCAGTGGAGGGGATGGGTTACAGAACTCTGGTGGTGGGAAGTGTCTGGATTTGTACCCCTCTTATCCTATATTCTTGTCAATCATTATTACATCACTAAAAAGAAAAAAAAAAGCAAGAAAACAGGCAACTCGCCAAAGGTATACAGATGATAAATTAGCATATGAAAGGCTGTTCACCAGGGCTATTAAGAGAATCGCAAATGAAATGAGATACTACTAACACCTATCAAATGGCTCCAGATCAAAATCCTGACATTTAATACTGCCGAGGATGTAGAGCAGTAAGAGTTCTCACCCACGGGTGGGATCAATGGTGTGTCCCATTTGGAAGACAATTCAATTTTTACAGAATGAAAGAGCTAAAATACACTCTTACAATAATATAGAGCCACCAGGTGGCCTGCTTGCTAAAATCTAGATCTGCACAAAAATCTGTTTGGACATTTTTAATGGCTTTATTCATAAGTGCCAAATCTCAGAAACAATCAATACAGCATCCAGATGAATTTATAAATAAACCAGCCAATGGGGCATTATTCAGTTTAGAAAGAAACGAACTCTCACGATGTGGCAGGAACCTTAAGCATACTGCTAAGTTATTCCAGTCAAATTGGAATAGCTACATACTTTATTTATTTATTTCTTCCTTCCTTCCTTCCTTCCTTTTTTAAACCAGAGCACTGCTCAACTCTGGCACTATGGTCCTGCTTTGGATTTAGTTTGGGGCCTTGAAGCCTTGGGCATGCAAGCCTTTTTTTTGCATAACCATTATGCTATGCCTCCCATCTGGAATAGCCACATTCTGTAGGACTTGAACTAGAAAGCATAGTGGTAAAGACAAAACCATGTAAAAACAAAACAAAACAATTTTTCATTGTCAGGGGTTTGGGAGAGATGGATGGACAGAGATTATAATACTTGAGGGAATGGAATAACTCTGTATGATACAATTGTGTGAGATACACAGATACATCGATTTCTCCAAACTCACAGAAGTTAAACTAATATGAACCCTAAAACTAACTGGGATTAAGGAGTGAGCTTATGTAGACACTTAGGTATAACAATTTTCTTTTGTTGTTGCTATTGTTGTTATTATTGTTGTTATTGATGTCGTCGTTGTTAGGACAGAGAAATGGAGAGAGGAGGGGAAGACAGAGAGGGGGAGAGAAAGATAGACACCTGCAGACCTGCTTCAAGGCCTGTGAAGTGACTTTCCTGCAGGTGGGGAGCCGAGGATGGAACCAGGATCCTTCCACCAGTTCTTGAGGCGCTTCTTGCCAGATTCGCTTAACCCTCTGCGCTACCGCCCGACTCTCTAGGTACAACAATTTTGATCACTGCAGCAATCACTCTGGTATTTAGTACAGAAAGTGTAGTGGTCCTCTGTATTTTCAGCACAATGTTGTACTGAACCTAATTCTCCTTCCCCAAATATTGTAATAAAATAATTTTTTTTTGCCTCCAGGGGTTATTGCTGGGGATTGCTGCCTGCACTACGAATCCACTGCTCCTGGAGGCCATTTTTTTCCCCATTTTGTTTCCCTTGTTGTTACTCTTATTGTTGTCGTTATTATTATTGTTGTCACTGCTGTTGGATAGGACAGAGAGAAATGGAGAGACAGCGAGGGGTAGAAAAAGACAGATACCTGCAGACCTGCTTCACCACCTGTGAAGCGAATCCCCTGCAGGTGCGGAGCCGGGGCTCAAACCCGGATCCTTACGCGGGCCCTTGTGCTTTGCGCCATTTGCGCATAGCCCGCTGAGCTACCGCCCGGCTCCCAAATAATTTTTAAAATAAATTTATAATCCACTCCACTAGACAAATAGATGATTAGACACAGAAGTCACAAAATAAGGCCCTGAGTTTCCTGGAAGACGACTGAGGGCGTGCTCTAAGAATCTTAGAGGAACTTCTGTTCAGTAGAGTATCTGCTAGGTAGGTGCCTGTTCTCACCCTCCTTTGAGGGGTGATTATCTTGTGGGACAGGACATTACATTTCCTGGAGCTTTAGGAAAGAACTTTACTCAAGCCTCAAGTCCCCATCTGAAGAGGGGAAGCTTCATGAATAGGGAAGCCGTGCTGCAAGTGTCTTTCTATCTCTATGCCTATGCTCTTCTCTCCTCTCAATTTCTCACTATCCTATCAAAGAAAAAGAACAAAAAGTCTATCAGTCAATCCCATGGCCACAAGGTTAATCCATGTTTTCTGACTACACCCTATATTTCTTTTTTTAATATTAATTTTAATTTGATTTTTTTTTTTTGCCTCTAGGGTTATCGCTGGGGCTTGGTGCCTGCACTACAAACCCACTGCTCCTGGAGGCCACTTTTTCTCCCTTTTTGTTGCCCTTGTTGTTGTTGGATAGGACAGAGAGAAATCAAGAGGGGGAGACAGAGAGGGAGAGAGAAAGATAGACACCTGCAGACCTGCTTCACCGCCTGTGAAGCGACCCTCCTGCAGGTGGGGAGCCGGGGCTCGAACCCAGATCCTTGAGGTGATCCTTGTGCGGGTCCTTGTGCTTCGCGCCACGTGCGCTTAAGCTGTTGTGCTAGCGCCCGTCCCCCCAATATTTCTTTCCTCTCCGCAGATTTATTCTCAAATTAAGGATATTCACCCTCTACACAAAATGAATTTTTTTATAAGTTCTTTTTTTATTTTTATATGTTTTTTTTAATATTTATTTTATTTATTTATTCCCTTTTGTTGCCCTTGTTGTTTTATTGTTGTTGTCGTTGTTGGATAGGACAGAGAGAAATGGAGAGAGGAGGGGAAGACAGAGAGGAGGAGAGAAAGATAGACACCTGCAGACCTGCTTCACCGCTTGTGAAGTGACTCCCCTGCAGGTGGGGAGCCAGGGTTCGAACCGGGATCCTTATGCCGGTCCTTGTGCTTTGCCCCATCTGCGCTTAACCCGCTGCGCTACAGCCCGACTCCCACAAAATGAATTTTTAAAATTTTTATTTCAGTCAGTTAAGTGTGTGTGTGTTAGAGACAGAGAAGACAGACAGGCAGAGAGGAAGGGAAAGAGCAAAAGACGCCACCATGGCAAAGCTTCCTCCAGTGGAGACCGGTATAAAACCTGGATTGAGCACACTGGCAAAGCAGTGTATATCCAGATGAGCTAGTACACTCTTGGACAAGTTCATCTCTTTAGTGTAATATCATTGCAAGAACAAATTATCAGAGATTAGATGACTCCTTCTTCTCCTTCTCCTCCTCCTCCTTCTCCTTCTCCTTCTCCTTCTCCTTCTCTTTCTCCTCCTCCTCCTCCTTCTCCTCCTCCTCCTTAACTTTAGAGGTTTATTGAGTAACAGTTTACAGTACAGTTTTTTTTTTCACCATTCCTGTCACCAAAGGTCTGTGTCCTCACCCCTACCCCATAGGTAATCATCATAGTTTTCTTACAATTTTAGATACAGGTTGACTTTTCTTTTTTCTTTCTTTCTTCTTTCCTATTTTATATTTTATTATTATTATTTTTTATCTCCAGGGTTATTGCTGGGGCTCGGTGCCTGCACTACAAATCCACTGCTCCTGGAGGCTATTTTTTCCCTTTTGTTGCCCTTGTTCATCATTGCTGTTATTATTATTCTTGTCATTTTTGTAGTCATTGTTGGATAGGACAGAGAGAAATGGAGAGAGGAGGGGAAGACAGAGGGGGGAGAGAAAGGTAGACATTGCAGACCTGCTTCAATGCCTGTGAAGCGACCCCCCCTGCCGATGGGGAGCCGGCGGCTTGAACCGGGACCCTTAAGCAGGTTCTTGCGCTTTGCACCACGTGAGCTTAACCTGCTGCGCTACCACCCGACCCCCAACCTTTCTTTTTCTTCTTTTTTCTCTCTCTCTTTCTTTCTCTCTTTCTCTCTCTCTTTTGCTTGCTTGCTTCCTTCCTTCCTTCCTTCCTTCCTTTTTATTAAAAGGAAACCCTGACAAAAACCATAGGATAAGGGGTACAACTTCACACAGTTCCCACCACCATACCCCATCTCCTCCCCTGATAGCTTTCCTATTCTTTATGCCCCTGGGGCGGTAGTGCTTAACCTGCTGCACTACAGCCTGACCCCATGGGTGGATTCCTATGGTGGTTTCTTCATTAATTTTGTTTTATTCTGTTGCTCTTTGTTCCTTGTTGTGTACTGTTGTTATCAAAAGTGTAATAACTAATATTGTATTTTAAAAAGACTTTTTAAAAGTTCTTAAGTCTAGTATTTGATAGTACTTCTCTGTCCATTAATTCTCTCCCCTTTCTATTTTGTTGTTCTCTTTTATTTCTGTTGTGTCCTTAGTTCTAGTCTACTGCTGCTCACCTTACTTAGAATGTGTAACCCTTTGTTTCTCTCTTTCTCGTGGGATTCCTTTAAGCATTTCCTGTAAGATTAGATTGATGATGGAAAATTCTTTTAGCTTTTGGATAATCTAATCTTACAGGAAATTAAAAAATATTTATTTCCCCTAGTATTTGAAAGACAACTTTATGGAATAGAATATTCATTTCAGGGGATGGGCAGTGTGCCATGAGTTAAGAGCACATGGCGCGAATCACAAGGACTGTCTTAAGGATCCCAGTTCAGGCCCCGGCTCCCCACCTGCAGGGGAGTTGCTTCACAAGTGGTGAAGCAGGTCTGCAGGTGTCTATCTTTCTCTCCCCTTCTCTATCTTCCCCTCCTCTCTCCATTTCTCTTTGCCCTATCCAACAACAACAGCAGCAACAACAACAATAACAATAATAACAACAGGGGCAACAAAAATGGGAAAAATGTTTTTTAGGAGTAGTGCAGGCACTGAGCCCCAGCAATAACCCTAGAGGCAAAAAAAAAATCATTCATTTCATTTCTGTCTTTTTGAGTTGTCATGCTCTGCAGTTTGTTTTTGCTCTTTCCCGGTTGTTTTGGACATTTACTGTTCTAGTTATTGCTGATCCAGCAGATGGTGCTATTATTACTAGACTTCACTTTGTTTATATACTAGGTGGTGGAGGTTGGGGTTTGGGGTTTGGGGTTATATTTCTTGTTATTCTCTTGAGGTTTTTTTTTTACACTCTATGTAGTGTGTAACATGGCTTCTCTGCAGAATTTCAGTCTGAATTCAAACTCTGGGGGTTTGTTACTAGGTGGCAGTTGTGTTTGAAGACGGCAGGATTCAGTTTACCGTCCGGCTGTCAGCTGCCGCCTATTACCTTTTAGCAGCCAGCTGCCACGAATGACCGCGAATGTCTGTATGCTTTAGTTATGAGGGCAGCCCAGACTGGTCAGGCAAATTCCCTGCTACTGTGGTGTCAACATGCCACCAGTTCAGCAGACTCTCAGCCCCGAGGCCAGGGGCCAAAGCTCAGAGGTTCCCCCATCTCACATCAGCACCCTGCGCAGCCACGGCTGCTGTTGCCCAGAGGCCAAAGTGGTGCCATTTGCAGCTGGAGCTGCCAACCTCCAAGTGCTTGACTTCAGTCCTGAGCCCCCTCTCATCCTTAATGCACACCAGCACTCACCTGAGGTGTGGGTGTCTGTGGATGTCCCAGCTGCAGTTCAGTGACATTCTTGGATTCAATGGCTGTCAGTATTTGTTGTTTTGGGGGGAGAGTCTTTGCTCTTTGTTTAGTCCATCCATGGCCAGGCCTCCCCAAACCTGGATGACTTCCAGCAACAAAATTTTTTTCCTCATGGTTCTGGAAACCACAATAAAAGTTCAACATTAGGAGTCGGGCGGTAGCACAGCTGGTGAAGTACACGTGGGGCAAAGCGCAAGGACCGGTGTAAGGATCCGGGTTCGAGCCTCTGGCTCCCCACCTGCAGGGGATTCGCTTCACAGGCAGTGAAGCAGGTCTGCAGGTGTTAAAAAAAAAAAGTTCAACATTAGGTTGCCAGATTCTGAAAAAAGGCCCACTTCTTGTAACAGACTACCAACTTCTTGCAATTTTGCATCAGAGTGAGAGGGACTAGACAGCTCTATAGGGTCACTTTAAAAAGCAGTAATCCAGGGGTCGCACGGTAGCACGGTGGGTTAAGCGCATGTGGTGTGAAGTGCAAGGACCTGTGGCTCTGTCTAAGGAGCTGGGTTCAAGGCCCCGGCTCCCCACTTACAGGGGGGTCACTTCACAAGTGGTGAAGCAGGTCTGCAGGTGTCTATCTTTCTCTCCTCCTCCTCTCTCAACTCCTCTCTGTTCTATCCAACAACAGCAATAACAACAATAATAACCATAATAATGATAAAAAAAACAAGGGCAACAAAAAGGGAAAAAAATGGCCTCCAGGAGCAGTGGATTCATAGTGCAGGCACCAAGCCTCAGCAATAACCCTGGAGGCACAAAAAAAAAAAAAAGAAAGAAAAGAAAGAAAGGAGTAATCCCAGGGCTAGGAGATGGAGCCCTTTCGTGAGTGTTTCCTCGAGGATGTCGAACTTGGATGCCTGAGTTGCACAGCAGATGTCATCGGCGTAGATGAACTTCTTTGAAGAAGTTTCTGGGAGGTCATTGATGTAAATATTAAATAGCGTAGGAGCCAGAACAGAGCCCTGGGGGAGGCCACTTGAAACAAGTCTCCATCTGCTAGACTTGTCACCCAGATGCACCCGGAATCTTCTGTTTTGGAGAAGAAACGATATAGTGTTGGCCACCCATGGAGGCAGGCATCTTGAGATCTTGACTAGGAGACCACGGTGCCAGACCGTGTCATAGGCTGCTGTGAGATCAACAAAGACAGCACCCGTCTTTAAATTCTTCTGGAATCCATTTTCAATGTAAGTTGAGAGGGCCAGGACTTGTTCGCAGGTAGATCTTCCTGGGCGGAAACCAGCTTGGGCGGGTGATAGCAATTTCTCTGTAAGAGGAGAAATTCGTGACAGAAGCAGCCTCTCAAGGAGTTTGTAACACACGGAGAGGAGAGAAATTGGTCTATAGCTGGCGGCTGGTGTTGGGTCTTTCTTTGGTTTCAAAACTGCTATTATCTTCGCATGACGCCAAATTTTGGGCATAGATTCGGATTCCAAGGTGTGGTGCAGGAATGAAGTGAGCCACTTCTTTGCCACGGGGCCCAGGTTAAGAATGAGTTCTGGGGTGATGTTATCATAGCCAGCAGCCATTCCTGGTTTAACCCTCTTCAAAGCGTCTTCCAGTTAAGACAGTGTAAAGGGAGAGAGTTTTGGAGATGGACAAGGTAAACGGAAGTGGGATGACCACTCATGGGAAATTTCTCTTTTCCAGACTGGGTCGATCTTAGCACGTCCAACTTGAGTTAGGTGACTGGCCACTGAGTTTGGAGATACGGGAGGATGGGAGACGGGAGGGGGTTGGCTACCGGCACCCAGTCTGTGAAGAAGCTTCCAGGCCTTCCTACTTGAGTGGGTGAAGTTCAGACTTTCCGTGAGTTGTTGCCAGCGGGCTTGGCGTGCTACATCCAGGGAGGCAATGAGATGGTCAGCCACATCTGGGTCGCCCGACTCATCCTACTGCTTTAGTAGTTGCTCGCATTCAGCAAGACATTCATTCAAGACAAGGCGTATAGTTAGCACGTCTCCCACGAGGAATAGCTTGGGAAGCTGCTTTGAAGATGGCTTGGCGGAAGCGCCTGTAGGAATCTTCAGAGGGGATAGAGTTAATTGGAATTGCAGGAACAGATCTGTTGGTAAGATCACTGAACAGACACCAGTTTGCTTTCCGAAAGTTCCATCTTAGTTTCTCTGAGCACAGAATCAGTGATTACTGTAAAATCTGATTACTGTAAAAAATGGCGACTAATCCCTAGCACTGCAAAAATGGTATCATCTGTTTTCCATCTACACCATGCCTCGGCCTCGCGTGAGCTTAATGTGCAGCTTGGCGATACGAGAATCCGGCATGAAGCCCAGCCAGTCTATCTTGGCGTTACTCTCGATCGCACTCTGTCATTTCACGAACATCTCATAAAAACTGCAGCAAAGGTGGGCACGAGGAATAACATCATTGCAAGACTGGCCAGCTCCTCATGGGGCGCGAGCGCTTCCACACTACGATCATCCTCTCTGGCATTATGCTATTCCACTGCAGAATACTGTGCCCCAGTATGGTTCCGTAGCCCCCATGTCCCCTTGGTCGACTCCAAATTATATTCCTCCGTGAGGATAATTTCTGGAACCATCCGTTCCACCTCAGTTCCATGGCTGCCGGTTCTTAGCAACATCGCCCCGCCAGATATTCGTCGGGATGCGGCATCATCTAAGTTCATTTCCCACGTGTATGCTCGACCGGACCTGCCAATATACGAGGATATCTTCGCCCACCCTGTCCAACGCTTGACGTCTCGTCACCCAATCTGGTCCCCTATGCCTACACTGAACTTCTCTGTTCCAGTCTCTTGGAAACAGAGCTGGCAGTCAGCTGAGGTAAAGAACAAACACCTCATCACAGACCCCTGCAAGCGTCAACCCGGCTTTGACCTAGCACGTTATGATCGGGCCCTCCTCAATCGCTATCGAACAGGCCATGGCCGGTGCGCCGCTATGTTCCATCGCTGGGGAGCCAGAGACGACCCGAACTGCCCCTGCGGCTCCAGACAGACTATGACCCACATAGTCAACGACTGCCACCTCTCCAGATTCAAAGGAGGTCTCGAAACTTTACATCAGGCTCAACCTGACGCTGTTGACTGGCTACGGAAGAAGGGCAAACGCTAGAAGAAGAAGAAGGAGGAGCCCTTTGACTGTGTACTGTTTTGCCATGTCTGTGACCAAGGTTCAAGCCCTGCCTGTTCCACATTGAAGACAGCTTCATAACTGTGGTCTCTCTTCCTTTTCTCCTCCCCCCTACTGTGCAGTCACCATCTAAAACAATAAAAAGAAAATTTAAAAAGGAAAGTGGTTCTGCAAAACTATTTTTTAAAATATAAAAGTGATAAATATGTATTTTATTTATTTATTTAGCAGACAGGCTTCCAGGTCCCAAATACAATCTCTAACACCATCCTAAGCCAGAGCTAAGCAGTGCTCTGGTAAAAGACTAAATAAATAAATAAATACATTATATAGAAAGATGCTGCCCTCATGGACTGGGGAGCTAATATAATGGCTATGTAGAATCACTTTCCTATCTCAGGCACCAGAAGTCTCAAATTCAGTCCCTGGCAGCACCATGACCAGAGTTGAGCTGTGATATGTAATAAATAAATATCAGAGGAAAGTGGGGATATACAGTTACTATTCATCCTTGTAAATGATTATTTGCATTTTATCAACCCCACTGCATTTATGTAAAAGTAGGCTTCTCAATTTATTAAAGAAAGAAAAAAATTTTCTCTACCGTTATACACTATCTCCTATCCAAGAAATGACTAAAAAAATATTTCATTTATGTTATGTTATGTAATTTTTTGTTTATCTGCCTCCAGGGTTATTGCTGAGGTTTGGTGCCTGCACTACAAATCCACTGCTCCTGGAGGCCATTTTTCCTATTTTGTTGCCCTTATTTTGTTAGTGTTGTTGTTATTGTTGCCATTGCTGTTTCAGTTTGGAAAATGAAAAAAGTCTGTGGATAGAAATGGAAAAAGTCTGTGGATAGAAGGCATGTGTAGTCAACAATACATATATATATATATATTTTTCTTTATTGGGGGATAAATGCTTTACAGTCAACAGTAAATACAATAGTTTATATATGCATAACATTTCCCAGTTTTCCACATAAAAATTCAACCCCCTCTAGGTCCTCCTCTGCCATCATGTTCCAGGACCTGAACCCTCCCCCGAACCCATCCCAGCCTCTTTTACTTTGGTGCAATACACCAAATATAAATATAAACATAATATAAAAATCAATATAAATACTATTATATTTAATGTCACAGAACTATAAATTAGGTGTTGTTTACAATTAACCATAATAGAAGGAATCATAGATTTAGTTCACATTTTCTTTTTTTTTCTTAATATTTTGATTTATTTGTTATTGGATAGAGACAGAAGGGAATTGAGAGGGAAGGAGGAGATAGAGAGACAGAGACACCTGCAGCCCTGCTTCACCACTTGTGAAGCTTCCCCCCTGCAGGCATGGACCAGGGCCTTGAGTCCAGGTCCTTACACACTGTAACGTGAGTGCTTCACCATGCATTTTCAATCTCAGTTCATAGTTATGACTTTTTAAAGAACTGAAGAATAAACAAGAATATGCAAGAAATCCTATGGTCCATACAGCTGAAAACATCTATCCAGCTCTATACAGAAGAAAACTTGCCGATCCCACATAAAAATGGAAAGACATTCAATTTGTGCATATTTTAAAAGATGATCCTGGAATTCCTAATGAAGCAGAGCTTGAAGCAACAACTTAAAATACTTTACATTTGTTCCCCCAAAGAGTGTGTCTCTTTTATAAAATGGTTGCACATTTGAGAGACACTAGTTCTCTTTCAAGTGACAGAAATTTCAATCAGAGCCAAACAAGTACAAGTATATAGACAAAATGCAGAATCAACTTGAAGGCTGCCTGGCTCTGGGGATCTGAATGTGATGGAGACTTATACCTGTTGGTTTTCTTTATGCTCCCGCAGGCTATGCTATAGAGCTTTTTCAAATTTCAGGGCATAAGATTCAGGCTACACCAGAATCCCTATCTAATGCTGCCTTCCAAGACACACAGAAGCATCTGTGTCCTAGCTATAGGCTTGGCCATCATCCATTCCTGGACCATTCCGACCACAGTGGAAGAGGTCTCTGTTAGCAACATAGACATGTGCCAACTTTGGGGCCGGAGGAGACATTATCTATCAATATTACCAAAGAACGGCACATAGTGTATAACTGTCGAAGTCCTTGTGACTATTGGCAGCTCCCTTGTTTAGTTTTTATAAGCACTCCTTCCTTAGTTTGGAATAGCATGGGGTTTCTGGTTCTGTCAATATTCACAGCGGAAGCACTTATCCTGCAAACTTCACATGTGTTAAAATTAACTGCCCTGCTTTTGGTTGATTGTTCTATCAGCATGGCCTCTCTATCCTTATTCCTACAGTTTTATTACATTATGAAAGTTACAATTTGCTGTAACTGGAGCTTGTGGCACTACTATTATTTTATTTTTTATTATTGGATAGAGACAGAGAGAAATTGAGAGGGGTGGGAGAGACAGAGAGACACCTGCAGCCCTGCTTCACCACTCATGAAGCTTTCCCCTGCAGGTGGGGACCAGGGGCTTGAACGTGGGTCCTTGTGCACTGTAGTGTGTGCACTTAACCAGGTGCACCACTGCCTGGCCCCCTCAGCGTTCCTTTTATTACTCTGGGTTTACCAATGAATAATTTTTAGGGAAGCTTTGGTTAATTGTACCCCTATCTTTCTGGCCTAGCTAGATTAGTTTCATGGGAAATGTTACGTATCTAATTCTAGATTCTTTTGTCTTACCACCTCAATGATGATTCTATTATGCTAATAGATTTTTACTATGGCTTGTAAATGATGTTCATGAAATCGGTGAAATGTAACAGGCTTACAATCCATAAAGAAATCTGAGTAGAAGCAACCACTCTTTAGTTGATAAATTCTATTTGGGACTTAGTGCCGGGTTGATCCTCAAGTCTGTTCTCCTAAAATTGGTAGGGAGATGGCGCAGTGGTGATAAACATGGCTAGTGCAAATGTAAGTGTGAGGCTCTGAGTTTGAGTGCTAGCATACACATGCCAGAGTGATGCTCAGCTTCCCTCTTATAAACAAACAAATGAAACCTATCTTTTAAGAGATATATTTTTTTTATTATTATTATTATTTTTTTATTTTTAAATATTTATTTATCTATTTGATAAGACACAGAAATAATCAAGATGGGGAGGGGTATAGCAAGAAAGAGACACCTGAAACACTATTTTACCATTTGTAAAGTTTTCCCCCTATAGGTGAGGACAGGGGACTTGAACCAGTGTCCTTTCACATGGTAACATGCACACACAACTTGCTGTACCACTACCTGGACCTTGTGTTGTTTTTCTTTTTTTTTTTTTTTTTTATTTAAATTTTTAATTTAAGAAAGGATTAGTGAACAAAAGCATAAGGTAGGAGGGGTACAACTCCACACAATTCCCACCACCCAATACCCATAACCCACCCTCTCCCATGATAGCCTTCCCATTCTCTAGCCCTCTGGGAGCATGGACCCAGGGTCGTTGAGGGTTGCAGAAGGTAGAGGGTCTGGCTTCTGTAATTGCTTCCCCGCTGAACATGGGCGTTGACTGGTCGGTCCATACTCCCAGTCTGCCTCTCTCTTTCCCTATTAAGGTGTGTCTCTGGGGAAGCTGAGCTCCAGGACACATTGGTGGGGTCTTCAATCCAGGGAAGCCTAGCCAGCATCCTGGTGGCATCTGGAACCTGGTGATTGAAAAGAGAGTTAACATACAAAGCCAAACAATTTGTTGAGCAAACATGGATCCCAAGATTGGAATAGTGGAGAGGAAGTGTTGGGGAGGTACTCACTGCAAACTCTAGTGTAATCCTGCTTTCAGGTATATATTTTGCAGTAGTTTATGGATACGTGTGCGCATACGCTCTCTCTCACAGAAACTGGTGTATGTCTAGGTTATGGGACTTTGTTAGAAAGTGAACTACCTGAGATGAAATTAGAGTGTACTATAAAAGGAAAGGTCTCACCCGAGTAATGAAGCTGAAGGGTTGTCATTCCACACGTGAAGTCTCTGGATACACTCTGAGGTGAAGCATGTTGAGATGGCAATCGTTGCTTTGGTTAGGTTGTGATCGGCGGATGCAATATTATTTGGTATGGATTGGGAGAAGCATACGGGAAAGTGAGCCCTATCCATGGGTGCCAGGACTGGGGGAAGTAGGGGCTCTATAGTGAAGATGTGAGGTTCCTGCTGTCTTAGGGTTCAAAAAGACAATCAATAGTTAATATTATCATCACATTATTTGTTAATTGGGTTAACTTTGAAAAGTCCCTTTGTTATGGTTTGCTGTACAGTACCCAGTATCTTGTATATAGCTGTGCTATTGGAAGCCTCCAATCTACTTGGTCTAGGCTTTTGAGAGAGTCCGCATATCAAATACGTAGCCTATCTATTAAAAAGATTCAGTTTGTCTCCTGAGAACCTTTGAGACATACAATTGATTTCCCCCTCTCATATTAATTAACTACTGATTTATATGTCTACATTTTGCTAGGAGTGTACATAAACACCATTCCCATCACCAAAGGACCGTGACCCATCCCTCCCGCCCATTCCCACCCCCCACTGGCCCAGAAAGCTACATGTCTACCCCTCACTACTGGGTTTTTTCTTTGGTGCCCTACTTACAATTTGATCAGGTCCTGCTTTTAGTTTCCCTTTCAGATCTTCTAAGTCAGCTTCTGTTGATGAGTGGGATCATCCCATACTCATCTTTAACTTTCTGACTCAGTTCACTTAACATAATTCCTTCTAGCTCTGTCCAAGATGGGTCAGAGAAGGTGGGTTCATTGTTCTTGATAGCTGCATAGTATTCCATTGTGTATATATACCACAGCTTTCTCAGCCATTCATCTGTTGTTGGGCACCTGGGTTGCTTCCAGGTTTTAGCTATTATGAATTGTGCTGCTATGAACATAGGAGTACACACCTCTTTTTGGTTGGGTGTTATGGAGTCCTTGGGGTATAACCCCATGAGAGGAATTATTGGGTCATATGGAAGGTCCATGTCTAGCCTTCTGAGGGTTTTCCAGACTGCTCTCCACAGAGGCTGTACCAATTTACATTCCCACCAGCAATGTAAAAGGGTTCCTCTGTCCCCACATCCTCTCCAGCATTTGTTGCTGCTGTCCTTTTTGATGTATGCCATTCTTACAGGAGTGAGGTGGTATCTTAGTGTTGTCTTAATTTGCATTTCTCTGACAATCAGTGACCTAGAGCAGTTTTTCATATGTTTGTTAGCCTTTTGGATCTCCTCTGTGGTGAGTGTTTTGTTCATTTCCTCTGCCCATTTTTGGATGGGGTCATTTGCTTTTTTGCGGCTAAGTTTGCTGAGCTCTTTATATATTTTGGTGATTAGTTTCTTGTCTGATGTCTGGCATGTGAAGATCTTCTCCCATTCTGTGAGGGGTCTCTCTGTTTGTTTAATTGTTTCTTTGGATGTGCAGAAGCTTTTCAATTTGATGTAGTCCCATTGGTTTGTTTCTACTTTGGTCTTCCTTGCAATTGGGTTTGATTCATCAAAGATATCCTTGAGGTGTAGATGGGAAAGTGTTTTACCAATGTTTTCCTCTAAGTATTTGATTGTTTCTGGTCTGACATCTAGGTCTTTGATCCATTTGGAGTTGATTTTTGTTTCTGGTGAGATAAAGTGGTTCAATTTCATTCTTCTGCATGTTTCAACCCAGTTTTCCCAGCACCATTTATTGAAGAGAGCCTCCTTCTTCCATTTAATCCTTTGGGCCCCCTTATCAAAGATTAGATGCCCATAGGTGTTGGGATTTACTTCTGGGCTTTCAATTCTGTTCCACTGGTCTGTGTGCCTATTTTTGTTCCAGTACCATGCTGTTTTGATGATGATGGCTTTATAATATAGTTTAAGGTCTGGGAGTGTGATGCCTCCATTTCTGTTTCTTTTCCTCAAGATGGTTTTGGCAATTCTAGGTGTTTTCAGGTTCCAGATAAATGATTGTAGTGTTTGTTCTATTCTCTTAAAGAAGCTTGGTGGAACTTTGATGGGTATTGCATTAAATTTGTATATGGCTCTGGGGAGAATGTTCATTTTGATGATATTTATTCTTCCAATCCATGAGCATGGGATATCTTTCCATTTCTTGGTATCAGTTTCTATCTCCTTGAGTAGCGACTCATAGTTTTCAGCATACAAGTCTTTCACTTCTTTGGTCAACTTTATTCCTAGGTATTTGATTGATTTTGCTGAAACAGTGAATGGGAGTGATTTCTGGATGTCTTCTTCTTCAGATTTAGTGTTTGCATAAAGAAATGCCACTGATTTTTGTACATTGATTTTGTAGCCTGATACCTTGCTATATTGCCTAACAACTTCCAGTAATTTTCTACTGGATTCTTTAGGTCTTTCTATGTATACTATCATATCATCTGCAAATAGTGAGAGCTTGACTTCTTCCCTTCCAATCTGTATCCCTTTGATTTCTTTCTCTTGCCTGATTGCTATGGCAAGAACTTCCAATACTATGTTGAAGAGTAACGGTGACAGTGGGCAGCCCTGTCTAGTCCCTGATCTGAGGGGGAATGCTTTCAGCTTCTCTCCATTGAGTATGATGTTGGCTGTAGGTTTGCTATATATAGACTCCACTATCTTGAGGAATTTCCCATCTATTCCCATTTTTTGTAGAGTTTTGAGCATGAATGGGTGTTGGATTTTGTCAAAGGCTTTCTCTGCATCTATTGAGATAATCATGTGGTTTTTGGCTTTGCTTTTATTGATGTGATGAATGACATTGATTGATTTACGGATGTTGAACCAGCCTTGCATTCCTGGGATGAATCCCACTTGGTCATGATGAACAATCTTTTTGATGTGTTGCTGTATCCGGTTGGCCAAGATCTTGTTTAATATTTTGGCATCTATGTTCATCAGAGATATTGGTCTGTAGTTTTCCTTTTTTGTTCTGTCCCTATCAGCTTTTGGTATCAGGGTGATGTTGGCTTCATAAAAGGTGGAAGGGAGTATTCCTGTTTCTTCAATCTTATGGAATAGCTTAAGAAGTATGGGTATTAACTGTTTCCTGAAAGTTTTGTAGAATTCGTTTGTGAAGCCATCTGGTCCAGGACTTTTGTTGTTGGGGAGATTCTTAATAACGGTTTCAATTTCTTTGTCTGTGATTGGTGCATTTAGATTTTGTAGTTCTTCTTGGTTCAGTTTTGGAAGTGCATAGGTTTCTAGGAATTGTTCCATTTCTTCCAGATTCTCTAGCTTGGTGGCATATAGTTCTTTATAGAAGTTTCGCAGAATTCTCTGGATTTCTGTGGTGTCAGTTGTGATATCTCCTGTATCGTTGACAATTCTATTAATTTGAGTCTTCTCTCTTTTTTGTTTGGTGAGTCTGGCTAGGGGTTTGTCAATTTTGTTTAATCTTTCAAAGAACCAACATTTGGCTTCATTGATCTTTTGTATGGTTCTTTTATTTTCGATGTTGTTTATTTCTGCTCTAACTTTAGTGATTTCTGTCCTTCTGGTTGCTTTCGGGTTCCTTTGTTCCTCTTCCTCTAAGTCCTTGAGGTGTGTAGTAAGTTCGTTCATTTGGGCTTCTTCTTGGTGTTTAATATGTGATTGTATAGCTATAAGTTTCCCTCTCAGTACTGCTTTAGCTGTGTCCCAAATATTTTGATAGGTTGTGTCTTCATTTTCATTAGTTTCCAGGAACATTTGAATTTCCTGTTTGAGTGAGTGTCTGACCCAGTGGTTCTTAAGGAGCATGTTGTTTAGTTTCCAAATTCTATGTCTTTTAATAATTTTCTGTTTGTTGTTAAAAGTTAGTTTTACTCCACTGTGGTCTGAGAAGATACTTGGGATGATTTCAATGCTCTTGAATTTATTGATGCTGTCTTTGTGACCTAACATGTGGTCTATCCTTGAGTATGTGTTGTGTGGATTTGAAAAGAAGGTGTATTCCAGTTTTTTGGGGTGGAGGAGTCTGAAAATGTCCAAGAGGTCTAGTCTGTCAATCTCTTCATTCAATTCTCTTATATCTTTATTGGTTCTCTTCTTTGTTGATCTGTCTAAGTGTGAGAGTGGGGTATTGAAGTCTCCCACTATTATTGTATTACTATTGATGTATTTTTGAAATTCTTTCAATAGGTGTTTAATGTATTTAGATGGTCCCTCGTTGGGTGCATAGATGTTAATAATTGTTAAGTCTTCTTGGCTGATTGATCCTCTTATCATTATGTAATGTCCTTGCCTATCTTTTATTACTTTATTTAATTTAAAATCTATCGTGTCTGAGATGAGAATGGCTGTTCCTGCCCTTTTTTGTGGACCGTTAGCCTGTATGATAGTTTTCCATCCTTTCACTTTAAGTCTGTGTTTATCTTGTTGTGACAGATGGGATTCTTGCAAGCAGCATATGGTTGGGTTATGTTTTCTGATCCATCCCCCCACCCTGTGCCTTTTGATGGGTGAGTTTAAGCCATTGACATTTATTGATATTATGGATTTAATGTATTGTAGTGCCATTGTTCTAAAAAACAATTTGTTTGCTCTGATATATTACAAGTATTATAGTGATGTTCTTGTTTATAAGAGGTCTTTTAATACCTCTTTCAGGGCCGGCTTGGTGATAGTTGCCTCCTTTAACTGTTGTTTGTCTAAGAAGGTTTTGATCCCTCCATCTAGCTTGAATGAAAGTCTAGCAGGATATATAATCCTTGGTTGAAACCCTTTTTCATTCAGGGCTCGATAGATATCTTGCCACTCCCTTCTGGCTTTTAGAGTTTGAGTTGAAAAATCTGCAGAAAGTCTTATGGGTTTTCCCCTGTATGTGACTTTTTGTTTCTCTCTTGCAGCCTTTAGGATCCTTTCTTTATCCTTACTTCTTCTCATTGTGACTATGATGTGTCTTGGTGTTTTCAGGTCTGGGTTGATTCTGTTTGGTACTCTCTGGGCCTCTTGCACCTTGATATCCTTTCTGTTATTCAGGTCTGGGAAATTTTCTTGTATTATTTCCTCTAGGATGTTTGCTTCCCCTTCCTCTCTTTCTTCCTCTGGCAGGCCAATTATACGAATGTTACTTCTTTTGAGATCATCCCATATGTCTCTGTTGTTGTTTTCAGTGTCTCTCAATCTCTTTTTAAGCTCTTTCACCTCTTTCTTAGTTTTCTCTAACTCATCCTCTGTCTGACTAATTCTGTTTTCTGCTTCTGTTAGTCTGCTTTCCCTTGCCTCAGCTTCTTTCTTCATTACAGCTATTTCAGCTTTCAGTTCTCTAATTGTCTCAAGATAATCAGTATTTTCCTTGGGGGTCTCAACTGTTGTTTCCCTAATACTGCCATTTCTTTCCTCCAATGTTGTTTTCATTTCTGTGATTAATAAGTTTATTATTGCTTGCATACTTTTCTTATCTATGGTTACTTCTGACTGATTTGTGGTTTCTTCTGGGCTCTTGTCTTCATTCATTGGGGTAGCAGTTTTATTTGTTTTTAATCTACCCATTTTTTTTAATTTATGTGTTTCTCTCTCTTTTTTTTTTTTTAATGTTCTGTTGTTCCTCAGTTGTTGTGTTTTGAGCACAAGTAACACTGTACTAAATACCTTTATGACAATTGCACTCACCAACCTCCGGAATAACCGTAGCAACTGAAGTAAGTATTGAAGGAGTTTAATCGTTACCAGTTAGCCAAACAATTTCTCCAGTCCGTGAAAAAATAGTAACCAAATCCCAGTGAAGAAAGAGAAAAGGAAGAGAGGATAGCAAGAATAGACAGTTATGCAAATTTACTATCCAGTGTATATTCTAAGGGTAACAAGAGTGTAAAGGGAACTAGAGCAGAGATACACACATAGAGAGTCCACTCTGGGTCAGATTTCTTCCCCAGAGTAATTCACAAATTCAGAAAGTCAAAGAAGAAAGAAGTGTATGACAAGATTAAAAAAAAAAAAAAAAGAGAGAGAGATTGAGAGAGATAAGAGAGAGAAAAGGGAGAAGATAGGAAGAAGAGTTGTAATTAAAGAGCAGTGCGAGGAACTTCCCAAATGTGTATCAGTGAATTAACAAAAAAAAAAAAAAAAAAAAAAAAAAAAAAAACCCTGTTTGGTGGTATGGGGTATCCTGCTAGTAGCTGGTCCCAGGCACTGCTTATGGGGGCGGGGGGGCGGCGGGAAGGATGTATGCTTGAAAATTAAAAGGAAGAAAGAAAATTAAGAGATATTTTTATTTACTTACTATTGGATAGAGACAGAGAGAAATTGAGAGAGGAGGGGAGACAGGGAGGGAGAGAGACAGAGAGATACTTGGAGCCCTGTTTCACTACTTGTGAAGCTTTCCCCCTGCAGGTGAGGACCAGGGGCTTGAACCTGGGTCCTTGTGCACTGAAATGTGACTGTTTAACCAGGTGCACCACCTGCCCCCCCCTTTTTTAAATCTTTTCCTCTTTTTTTTTTTTTTTTAACTGGGAGATTTTATAACGGCTTTACAGTCCAATTGTTGGCACATAGTTATAATTTCTCACCTCACCAAGATAGGTATCTGCAAAACACCCTGCCTCCCAGATTAGGTCCATCATCTTGTACCGGGACCTGGAGGCTCCCCCTCACCCAACCCCCTTTTTGCCCTCTTTCCAGAGTTCTTTTCTGTGCTGCAAGATGCTACCAAAGTTTTACTTTATTGTTTTCCCTTTCTGTTCTTATTTTATTTCTTAAGTTCTGCCCATGAGTAAGGCCACCCTATACTTTCTTTTTCTGGCCTATCGCAATACCTTAAAAAATGTTTTTTTTAAAAAAAAATATTTATTTCCTTTCTGTTGTCCTTTTTTTTTTTTTTTTTATTGTTGTTGTAGCTATTGTTGTTGATGTTGTCATTGTTGGATAGGACCGAGAGAAATGGAGAGAGGAGGGGAAGACAGAGAGGAGGAGAGAAAGATAGACACCTGCAGACCTGCTTCACCGCCTGCGAAGCAAACCCCCTACAGGTGGGGAGCCGGGGCTCAAACCAGGATCATTACGCTGGTCCTTGGGCTTGGCGCCACATGCGCTTAACCCGCTGCGCTACCGCCCGACTCCCCCAAAAATGTTCTTGTGTGGGGGTGTTTAACACTTTACAGTGTAGCCACTGACCATTACACATGGATACAATTTCATTACTCACTAGGACTCCAAAGTTCTCTTCCTCTCCCAGAACCCTTTGCTTTGACGTAATACACCAAGCTCAGCACATTTCACTTTTGTGTTCTCCCTCCATGCCCTATTTATTAAGCCCTGCCCATAAATGAGATCATTCAGTATTTGTCCATCTCCATCTGGTTTATTTCATGTAACATGATGTCTTCAAGTTCCATCCAAGATGATGCAAAATATAATGGCTTCATCATTTTTAACAAGTAAGAAGTATTCTATAATGTAAATACACCACGAGTCTAAATGAAAGCTATCTTAAACATATATATCACCAGATGACTAGCTACCAGGCTGTGTAAGTAACGTAACGGGTTTTCAAATTTCAGTGTATTGTTCTTGGGTTCATTCTAGCATATGCCACATAAACAACTATACTGCATCCTACAGATAATGTCACACTTTTAAAGTGTCATTATTAAATAATACTTAATGACCTCACCGATGTGTCCTGGAACCCCACTTCTCCAGAGCCCTCCCCTACTAGGGAAAGACAGAAACAGGCTGGGAGTGTGGGTCGACCTGTCAATGCCCATGTCCAGTGGGGAAACAGTGACAGAAGCCAGAACTCCCATCTTTTGTGCCCGCAAAATAACTTTGATAGGGAATAAAGAATAGGGAAGTTTTCAATGGAGGGATTGAACGGGACATGGAACTCTGGTGGTGGGAACTGTATGGAAATTATACCCCCGTTATTTGGCAATCTTGTTAATCACGCGCACGCGCACGCGCACGCGCACACAGTAGCACCCTTCGCCTGTCCATAACTCCAGGCTCCCGCCAGTCCCCTCCCACCTGCGTGTGGGCGTGAACACCGGGTCAGAGGGCACCGCGCAGGCGCAAGGAGCTCGTGGCCAGACACCTGCGCGCACGTGGGCATCTGGGAACCCGGGGCTTGTGCTCCTCAAAGTCTGGAAAAAGAATTTGAACCAGCTGGCTACAGGAGTGGCACGAATTTGAGACTTCTTATCCAGCCTACGAAATGGGGAGACATTGAAGACTTTCTGGAAACAAACTAATGATTGTAAAGAAAAGTAAGTCCTACCTGGTGCTTAGCTGTCATAGTGGGTGACAGTGTGGTTATCCTAGCTGGTTGGTTTTATGTAAATAATTGCGGGGCAATTAAAGCAATACATAGACACTTGTTTTTTTTTTTTTTTAACGATGATATACAATTACTTTAAATAAGACATAGAAAAGGGGGTCGGGACGGGCCGTGGTTACCCAGTAGAGCTAACACTTTACTGCGAGGACCCAGGGTCGTGCAGCCCAGTTTGAAGCTCCACGCAAGAGGGCGGAGCAGTGCTGAAGTGGCTTCTTTCTCTCTATGTCTCTCTCACCCCCCCCCAAAAAAAGGTAAAAATCCAGGGGTGTGTGGTGGATTAGTGCAGGGAAGGTCCTGGCAGGCAAAGACAAAACAAGATGTTAAACTTGACTCTGGGATACTTTCTGACTCTTTCAAGTGACCCAACTTAAAGTGACAAAGAATGCATTGGCGGACGGGAAGGTAGCAACAGTGGTTATGCGAAAGGACTTTCATTTTGGAGGCACCAGACGTCCCAGTTCTATCTCAAGCATCGCCATAAGCCAGAACTGAATAGTACTCTGGCAAAAAAGAAAAGAAAGAAAGAAAAAGAATGCATTGTTTTATATAGATAAACTTCTGAAAGAGTAAGTTTAAAAACAATCTGAGGATCTGAGAGGTGGAGCAGTGGATAAAAACAATTTTAGGACTGACCAGAGCTAGTCTTATTTCTTATTTTATCAGGATTAACCCCCCCCCACAAGGTTTATTATCACCGTGTCAAGAACATGGTAAGGCAGGTGCCCTCCCAAGTGAGCTATTTTGATGGTCCAGTTGTGAGAGCTTTTAAGATTTCCTTGGGTTGGGGAGGATAGCATACTGGTTATTCAAAAGGCTTTCCAGTCTGAGGCTCTGAGGTTGCAAGTTCAATCCCCAGTACCACCATAAGCCAGAGCTGAGCAGTGCTCTGGTCTGTCTCTGTATTTCTCTCATTAAAATAAATAAATTAGAAAAATATTTAATTTCTTGGTAACCTTAAAAAATGCAATGTGGGGCTGGGCAGTGGCTTACCTGGTTAAGCACTTACGTTAGTATGTACACGGACCTGGGTTCAAGCCCCCAGTCCCGACCTGCAGGGGGGAAGCTTCGCAGGGGGGAAGCTTCACAAGCGGCGAAGCAGGGCTGCGGGGTGACTTTCTGTCTCTCTCCCTCTCCATCTGCCCCTCCCCTCTCAAGTTCTCTCTGTCTCTCTCAGATAAATAAATAAAATGTTAATAAAGACGTATATTTTAAAAAATTCAATGTAGTATTGTTAACTGTAATTACCATGGTCTACATTATACCACCAGAATCTCCTTTTCTTATTAGTGGCAGTTTATGCCCTTAGACTGTCTTTACCCATTTTCCCTGCTGATTCCTGCCTGCCCTTGGTAACCACTTGGCTACCTGGTATTGTTTCTCTGATTGGGTTAAATTCCACACATAGGTGAGATCATACAGTAGTTGTACTTCTATGTCTGACGTATTTCATACTTAATATCATCAAATTTCATCCACAGTGTTGTCAAGGCAGGCTTTTCTAGTTTTTAGTAGATTTTATTTATTTATTTATTTATTATTGGCTAGAAACAGAAAAATTGAGAGGAGAGGGGGAGATAGAAAGAGAGAGAGACAGAGAGACACCTGCAGCCCTGCTTCACCACTTGTGAAGCTTTCCCCCTGTAGGTGGAGACCAGGGGCTTGAACTTGGGTCCTTGTGCATTGTAATGTGAGCACTTAACTAGGTGTGCCACCACCTGGCCTCTGTTCTTATTTTTAAAGGTTTGCTTATGAAAAAGAGCGGGGTAGAGAACTGTGCAAACCAGTGTATGTTGCAGGATAGGACAGAGAGGTAATAGAGGAGAGGAAGAAAGAGGGGGGAGAGAGGGAGGGAGGGAGAGAGGGGCAGGGGAGCTGCTCTGGTACATGTGATCCTGGGGTTTGAACTGGGAGCTCCAGGCAGTAGTAATGTGCTCTCTCAGCTACACAATTTCCCCAGCTCCCTCAGCATTCTTTTTGAAGATCTTTGAAGTCTTGCTTTGGTCACACAGATGGCATTGTGGGATCTTTGTAGTCTTGCGGTTAGTCTCATTGTTTTCAGAACCCATGCGATTTTTTTTTTCCAGACAGGTATCTTGCCGGAGGACTTTATTTCTCTAATGGCACTTGACTTTGCTGCCGCTCTAAATAGTATCGCACTTTTAGTGGCCTTTCCTTTTTTTTTTTTAAATTATTTATTTATTTATTCCCTTTTGTTGCCCTTGTTGTTTTATTGTTGTAGTTATTGTTGTCATTGTTGTTGGATAGGACAGAGAGAAATGGAGAGAGGAGGGGAAGACAGAGAGGGGGAGAGAAAGACAGACACCTGCAGACCTGCTTCACCGCCTGGGAAGCGACTCCCCTGCAGGTGGGGAGCCGGGGTTCGAACCGGGATACTTATGCTGGTCCTTAGCTTTGCGCCACCTGCGCTTAACCCGCTGCGCTACAGCCCGACTCCCTTAGTGGCATTTTCTAATCACCACTATTGCGAAGTTGATTACATCGCTGGGAACTTGCTCAACTTATTTTTGAGAGTTGACTCATTTGGAGATTGAATCATTTGTGAAGAGTCACTTTTTCTTTTCTCTTCCAAATCTTACTTTTTTTTTTTTTTTAATTTATTTCATTAGTCAGCATATCCAATACTGAGGAGTTCTCTCTCTCTGGTGGTGGGAATTGTACCGGTCTTATCCAATGGTCTTGTTAGTGCTTCCATTTTATAAATAAATAAATTTAAAAAATTTAAAAAAGAGGTATAAAAAAAACAAATTCTTGAGAAATCTCATATTTTTACATTTTTAAAATATTTATTTCCTTTTGTTGCCCATGTTGTTTTATTGTAGTTATTATTGTTGTTATTGATGTACTTGTTGCTGGATAGGACAGAGAGAAATGGAGAGAGAAGGTGAAGACACAGAGGGGGAGAGAAAGACAGACACCTGCAGACCTGCTTCACCGCCTGTCAAGTGATCCCCCCCCCCCCCCCCCCCCGCAGGTGGGGAGCCGGGGACTCGGGATCATTGAACTGGTCCTTGTACTTTACGCCATGTCTGCTTACCCCGCAGCGCTACTGCCTGTCTCCCCTCATATTACTTTTATCTCCATTCCTTTGTTGGGAAATTTTTTACTCCTTAGAATTTTAGGTCCTGGGAGCTGGGCAGTAGCACAGCGGGATAAGCACAGGTGGCGCAAAGCACAAGGACCGGCGTAAAGCTCCCTGTTCGAGCCCCTGGTTCTCCACCTGCAGGGGAGTCACTTCACAGGTGGTGAAGCAGGTCTGCAGGTGTCTATCTTTCTCTCCCTCTATCAGTATCCCCTCCTCTCTTGATTTCTCTCTGTCCTATCCAGTGACAACAATAACAGCTACAACAAGTGCAATAATAAAGGCAACAAAAATGGGAAAAATGGCCTCCAGGAGCAGTGGATTCTTGGTGCAGGCACCGAGCCCCAGTGATAACCTTGGAGGCAAAAAAAAAAAAAAAAAAAAAAATTAGGTGCTTCATTTTACCCCTTGAAGTTCTTCTTCTTTTTTTTTTTTTAAAATAAAGATATTTATTTACCAAAGCACTGCTCAGTTTTGTGGTGGTGTAGGGGTTTGAACCCACGACTCCCTTGAAGTTCTTATACCATGTTTAAGTTTATATAATTTTTGAAAGACTTTATGCATTAATTTTTTATTGTTATAGACAGGACAGAGAAATTCAGAGGGGAAGGGAAGTATAGGGGTACCATGTAGACTTGCTTCACACTTGTGAATTTTACCCACTGCAGGATGGGAGTAGGGCTTGGGGGATTGGGCCAGTGTCATTCTGAATGATAATATGTGCAGTCAATTCGGTGCTCCATCATTATTTCTTTATTTAATTTATTTATGAAATAGAAATATTGACAAGACCATATTATAAAAGGGGTACAGTTTCACACAGTTCCCACCACCTGAAGTCTGTATCCCATTCCCTCCCTTGAAAGTTTCACCACTTGCAAAACTTTTCCCCTACAAGTGAGGACCGGGGTTTGAACCTGGGTCCTTGTGCATTGTAACATGTGCACTGAACAAAGTGTGCCACCACCCCATTCCACCCCCCCCCAAACTTAAAAAGACAAATATGCTTAGCTCTCACAAAATAAGACCTGGGTCAGTCAGTGAGTGCTTGCGCCACTGCTCCAAGACTTCCTTTACTCCATCTATGGAAAGTAACACTCTGTAGTCACTTATAAATGTCCAGTATAATGTCTTTGCTCCTACTCACTTAGACTTCTTCTTCTTCTTCTTTTTTTTTTTTTTTTTGCCTCCAGGGATTTTGCTGGGGCTGAGTGTCTGCACTATGAATCCACTGCTCCTGGAGGCTATTTTTCCCCTTTGGTTGCCCGTGTTGTTGTTATTATTGTTGTTATTGTTACAGGATAGGACAGAGAGAAATGGAGAGAGGAGGGGAAGACAGAGGGGGGAGAGAAAGATCAGACACCTGCAGACCTGCTTCACTGCTGGTGAAGGGGCCCCCTGCAGGTGGGGAGCCGGGTACTTGAACTGTTATCTTACGCTGGTCCGTGTGCTTTGCACGACGTGCGCTTAACCCGCTACGCCACCGCCCGCCCGCTCCCCCGAGCTCTTTTTTATCTGCTACATTTGATGGTGCTTGATTGATGATACTTAAATAATACTTTTAAACATGCCGTTCTGAGTGACAGCTTTCGGAGCAATTCCTTGGGTCTTTCATGAGGATCTTGTTTTCTTTATTCCTCTTAAAGTTGTGTATGTTTTGCTGTGTCTCGAGTCTAAATGCTATGCAGCGTACATGCAGGCCTTTGCATTTCTGTCACAGAGAGCATTCTCATAAATAATTTGAGAATATCTGGAAACAGGTAACTTCGGCTTTTTACTAAGTGTACCCTTTATGATGATTTTACACTTCCTTTTATGTATTTTAATTCCCATTGTAAACGCATGCTACCAGGTGCCACATGTCTGGCCTCTTTCTGGGGTTGGCCACTTCATTTTGGGGATGACTGGCCTTCACACATGTGGGGGAAGCATGCTTAGTCAGGGCGCGTCACTGTGAAGGGCTGGTAGTGCCTTTCACGGGGCTCCACATCTGAAGCACACGCTAATTCTTGCCGTTCTTGGAATCACTACTCCTTGGCACGCAGGTTTAGAGGCATTGGACATGGAGTCAGGTTAAAATACTACACACATTATGACTTTTTATATGTGCCTGCCTGATCCCCTCACACAGCATTACTTCATCGTAGAAATATTTGTAGTGTTCTTTGAAGTAACTGTTGCCTAAGCTGTGGCAAAAACATTTTATCAAGGCAACAACTTTTTTAAAATTTTATTTTACTTATTTATTTATTTACTTACTGCTTCCTGGGGCTCAGTGCCTGCACTAGGAATCCAGTGCTCCTGGGTTTTTTTTTTTTTTTTTCCAATTTTGTTGGCCTTGTTCTTATTGCTGTTGTTGGATAGGGCAGAGGGAAATTGAGAGAGGAGGGGATAAAAACAAACACCTGCAGACCTGCTTAACCGCTTGTGAGGCGAACCCCCTGCAGGTGGGGAGCCAGGAGCTGGAACTGGGATCCTTAGTCCTGGTCCTTGTACTTAGTGCCACGTGCTCTTAACCCACGTGTTATGGTCGGGCCCCTAAGGCAACAACTTTAAATACACCTAGTTCTGAGCAAGAGGTGTAGTATAGTATCAGTAGTATGAGAATACATTAAGTTACATTTTTTTCCAGTCAAATAAATTCCCAAGACATCAATATGTCTTTTTAGGCAGCATAACTTGGGGAGGGGCTAGAAAGGGGGAACTTTAGGCTTGCCTGCTCCTGGGTTTTGACTGCACTACCTAAATAATCCACAAGATGGCAGCAGAGAAATATTCATTTAAATTTATCATTTACAGAGCGGTGGGCGGTTTTGAGTGCACTTTCACAAAAAAAATAGACTAACCTTTGTAATTTGGTCCTTCCTAAACATAGAAGAGTCATTGAGAGCTTTTAAATGGTTTCTTGGGTCTTTCATGAGAAATATAATGAGGATTTTATTTTCTTTATTCATCTTAAAGTTGCTTTTTTCACTTGCTTCTGTTTTGCAGGAGAGGTTTAAAATGTCACACAGGGTATATATACTCTGTTCTTTGTAGTGGTTACAACTTTTATATAAGAAAAGCGAAAGAATATGGTTTTCAGGCTTCAGGGATCTGGATTTGCTTTTCTTGAGGGAGATGGTGGTCGTTGGAGAAAGAAGAATATTCCTGTACACACCAGTTTCCACCTAAGTTGTATAATCTTTATACTAATAGCTTCGTTTTCAGTGATTTGTTTGAGTGGGCAATTAGAGTTAACAGTGGATAGTTGCAGATGCTTTTGACTCAGAAGAAAATACTATTTTTTTATGTGGATGACTTTAATTTTCTAATTTTAGGGTTATGTGTTACTTGTGAAATGTTAAAAATCTGTTCTATAGATGTAATTAATATCAAATCAATTGTGGTTAGTCTGTACCATTTATTACATTGAAGTTTTTCTTTCTTTCTTTTTTTTTTTTTACTTGCCACCAAGATTATCCCTCGGGCTCAGTGTCACCATAAGGAATCCACCACTCCTGGTGGCCATTGTTTCCTTTTTTCTTTTTTCTTTTTAATTTTTATTAGGACAGAGAGAAATTGAGAGAGGAAGGGAAGCTAAGAGAGGGAGAAAGCAGACACCAGCAGACCTGCTTCATTCACCACTGGTGAAGTGGGCATCCTGTAGGTGGGAAGTGGGGAGGGAGGCTCAAACCCTGGTCCTGTGCTTGGGAATAAGTGCACTTGAACTGGATGGGTCCCTTGATGTTCTTTATGTTCAAATCTTAGAGCACTTAGTGACACATACCTAATAAGTGCTTTTAATTTGTAGAAACAGTAAAAATTGTTCTAGTGTCTTAAGTCATACAGTAATAATACATAAAGTAGAAAATAATGTCTCCTATAATCTTTTGAGTTTTGAATATTCTCGTATGTATTTATGTAAGGATAAACATCGCCATTTTTGCAATTGTAACTTTAGTGTTACTTTTACTCTCGTGGACATCTTTTCATATTTAAATTTTATAAGCTCTATATTATTCCATTGTATGTTTCTGAAAGAATTTCTTAAATTTTATTGATGGAAGTTGTTTTCCACATTATTTTTGTTGCAATAATAATAATGGCAACCTAAGCAGTTCCGCATACTTGTCATAATGCATTTAAAAACCTAAATTTTCAAAACTTGAACACCACCACTGAAATGAATAATAAAAGCCTACAATTGCATTGTAGCCAGAGTTAAAAAGAACAACAGGTTGACACATTGTCCTCTTCCTTTTCTGAAGTATTAACATCAAACCCGCACTTTGATGACGGCAGTAGAGGGCCCGTCTTCGCAGGTTTGAATGTGCACTAGCCCTGTTTTGTAGTGAAGCCTGGAAACGTCCTCCCCTCTCCTTGCAGTATCTCTCTACATGAGCTGCCAAATACTGGCTCAGCTTCCCGGTGTACCTGGCTGAGCAGGTGCGAGCCTCCATCTAGACAGGCAGGTCGCATTGAATTGTGCACTCCCCGGGGGGACTCTCCTTTCCTCCTACCCTTTCAGGGTGCCAGAGATCAATGAGTGGAAGGTTTGAAGTCTAAGAACCTAGGGGCGGGATATTCTCAAGGAGGGAAGCAGGGCTCTGGAATGCACTCCCTGGCGGATCGTCCAGCAGAGCGGAGTCTGTTTGCCTTCAGGGCACAGAGGAAGACCCATCTGTTTACTCAAGCATGTTTCTGAGTGGTTGCCTTATGGCGGCTCCCCTCACCCAGGAGCCCAGGGAGCGGGCTTCTCATCTTTGCCACTTCACATGGAGGGGCTAATGCTGGCAAAGAATTGTTTTATAATAGGGCTTTGTAGCCAAGAGATTTCAGACTCATGTATTTCATAACATGGCTGACAAACATTTTATAAAGATAGAAAGAGAAAAACCTCAATCAAGGTGTAATGATCCACATTTAAGACTCCTTCCCAAGTCCCATATAATCATTAAAAAAAATCATTTATTGACTCTTTATAGTTCATTGGTTATATAAAGTGAGGTTCTAGAATCTTTAAAATTTTCATCTTTGGCATTATATGAATTAAGGAAAAGATGCAGACACTTTATAAGGTCCTAAGATTTTGCATTATTAAGGCCATTAGAAACAGCTGTATCTTAGTGTGTAAGACAGCTGGCCATCTTCTCATTAGTCTTATAGGACAGATTCTTTTGTTCTATTTTTTGAACTATGTCTGGTTTCATGATTTGTACTCTTGCTATATGTCAGGTTCTCAGAAACCTCTTTAAGATCCTGAATACACTAAATGCATTTTTGCTTGTGACTTTATAGGCAAAATAGCTCTGATCCTTATGAGTAGTGCACACAAAACAAAGAAGCCACTGGGTGTGCACTTGCACACTACAGAAGCTGTGTCTTTTATGTTCTGGGTTTCTTCTTTTTTTCTTCCCCTTTTGTTGCCCTTGTTGTTGTTGCCCTTGTTGTGGTTATTATTGATGTTGTTGAGGTCGTTCATTGTTGGATAGGACAGAGAAAAATGGAGAGAGGAGGGGAAGACAGAGAAGGGGAGAGAAAGATAGACACCTGCAGACCTGCTTCACCGCTTGTGAAGTGACTCCCCTGCAGGCTCGAACAGGGATCCTAACGCCGGTCCATGTGCTTGGTGCCTGGTTCGCTTAACCCGCTGTGCTACTGCTACTGCCTGATTTCCTTTTCCTTTTCTTTTTCTTTATACTTCTCATTATAAAGCATTTATTAAATTTTCTGCCAAAAGATAAATCTGTACTTTAATCCTTGGCTCTATCCCTTAAATATCAGTCTTCAAATAACCTAAGCAGCAACAACCTGGCCTATTTACTAAAAATGTACAGAAGTTTACAACCACATATACTAAGAAAATATGCACATCTGGAAGTCCTCTCCTCTAAAGGTTGAAAATTTGTTCTAGAGCACAATACTTCACTGTCATCAGATTCCCTTTATAGTGGCAGGAATGACAGCACCCATCCAATACCCTAAATTCAGTGGTAACACCAGGCCTATTTCTGAAATCCTCTAGATGGTTCTGGAGCTGGCACAGCTAAGGAAAAGAGGCATCAGTTCTCCAGCCACAGAACAATCCGGTCTGCATGTAGGAGCTTGTACTTCACCTCTTCACAATTTTTTTTTTCTAGAAGCATTGGGATTTAACCATCTCCTTCCTGCTCCCAAGGTGTTACCTCGAACCTGCAGGATAGCCGACCTGCTGGAGATGTCATTCTCTGCAAAAAGAGAGATCCCAGTTATGTAGTCAGGGGGCAAACACGGTTGTTTTCTGCTTGGCCTTTTGGGACAGTCCTAGCTGAGGGAAGCACTGATCTTCAGTCAGATGGGGGTTGATGGCATATTTGCCACCTCTGGGAGTAGGAAGTGAATACTGTAGACCTCGAGGATTCAGCTCTTTTGGGTTTCAGGAAAAGTGCATATACAGGGTACCATCATCACCGACAGTCACAGACTCTTTCTTCAGTCTTGTTTCCGCAATGTGAACAGAACACGTGGCTCCTGTCGGATGTTGTCTTGAAACAGCTGTGGCAGCGCAACTTGTAACTCGGTGCCTCAGGATCAGCCTGCCTTTCACAGCCAGCACGTGCAGCCCCATCTGGAGCCGAACATTCTGCGTGGCAAAGTGCGTGGTCACACAGCGCACCTGCATGTCCTTTGGGATGGTGCACTGCCCCAGCTCCTGCTGGACCTGCTTGATGTTGCTGGGGGTTCTCCATCCACCCCCATCACTGTCACTATCTTCACTGTCTTTTTCTTCATTCTCTTCCCCTCTTCACTTGGAACATCTTCACCTTTGTCAACCAGCAGCTCTTGCAACTCATGATCAATATTAGGCAGAGGGTTTCTCCAGAACGTGAAGGAATTGTATTCCAGATCCTCAGGTTCACTGGTGGGGTACCCATTTTCTATGGGTTCTTGTGAGTGTTGTGGCTTTGAGGGCAAGTGGAAGCCAGAAATATGTAGAGGAGTTTCTGGATGCTGAATCAACGAGCTTCACTTTAACCTTCTCTGGTTCTTATTTTAGGTGAGAAATACCAACAAATTCTGCTTCCATTTGGTAGGTGAGGGCCAGAACTTGAATATCGGTAGCAGAGAGGCTGGGGTTAGTCTCCAGTTTTCTTTGAAAACTCAGCCACGCGCCGCACGGCCTCCGCGCCAGGCTGCCAGAAAGCGCAGCTCATAGGGCAGGACCGCGAGGCGCCTGTGCGTGGCCTTGTCCCGGATCTCGCCCCCCACATCGAGGATGGTGTAGATGTTCTTCCCCATGTCCTTCAAGCCCCGGCATCCGCCACAACGCGCTCCACCAGTGCCGTGTTGGCCGCAGTGTTCTGGTTTTCAATGAAGTGCTGATAGTGATGAGGGCAAACTATAAAGTGCATTAATGCTTTGGTTTCATTGATTTGGCAAGTTTGCATTGAGTGCCTGCCTCGTGCCACTGTTTAGTGGAGAAGAAAAGACTGAAAAATTCTTGACCTCAGGCACTGACTTTGTAGTGGGTAGAGATAGATAATAAACAAATCCACCTTCATGTATTAGTTGATGGTCAGTGGCAAGAAGAAAAACAAAGCAGGGAGAGGGATGAGCTGTAGTTTGAAGTGGGTGCTGTGCTTTTAGAGTGGGACAGCAGGCCAGGCTTTACTGATGGATTGAATAATGACTACAAGTGGCTAATGGGGTTGGAGTGTCCTGAGCGGCAGGGCTAGTCAGTGTCAGGACTCCTTGGTGTCAGCTGGCCTTGCAGGTGTGTGGATGAGCACAGTGGAAGAGAGCTTGATAGGATGCCAGAGAGGGAAGAAATCAGACTACCACCACTGAAGTTCTGCGCTCTTCACCCCATCCTGATGATAACTGTTACAGTTCTCACAAAATCTTTTTTTTTTTTTTTAAAGATTTTATTTATTTGTTTATGAGGAAGGTAGGAAGAGAGAGAGACAAAAAAAAAAACAAAAAAACAGACATCACTCTGGTACATGTGCTGCTGGGGATTGAACTCAGGACTCACACTTGAGAGTCTGATGCTTTATCTACTGCGCCACCTCCCGGACCAGAAAATCTTTATTTTAAAATTATTATTATTATTTTTTGCCTCCAGGGTTATCGCTGGGGCTTGGTGCCTGCACCACGAATCCACTGCTCCTGGAGGCCATTTTTTCCCTTCTGTTGCCCTTGTTGTTTATCGTTGTTATTGTTATCGCTGTCATTGTTGTGGGCTAGGACAGAGAGAAATGGAGAGAGGAGGGGAAGACAGAGAAGGGGAGAGAAAGATACAACCTGCAGACCTGCTTCACGGCCTGTGAAGCAACCCCCTTGAAGGTGGGGAGCTGGGAACTCAAGTTGGGATCCTTATACTGGTCCTTGAGCTTTGTGCCATGTGCACTTAACCCGCTGCACTATTGCCCGGCCCCCTGATTTTTTTTTTTTGTATTCATGATTTAGTAATGATTGATAAGATTGTAGGATAGGAGGGCTACAATTGCATACAGTCCCCACCACCAGAGTTCCTTATCCCATCTTCTTTGTTGGAAGTTTCCCTATTCTTTATCCCTTAAGATATAAAGTAGAAAAAATCGCTCAATAACTAGGACCTAAAAGTAAAAAGTATGACAGATGAGATTTGGGGTCTTCAGGTTGGAAGGAGCTAGAAGTCTATTTTAAGTATATTCCAAGGGGACCACGACTACTCATTTTTGCCTGAGCCCAACAGCCAGCATCCAGGTGGGCTAAAGGTACTGTGTGGGAAGATGGTGTCAGAGTTGAGGACAGGACCAGAAAAATCTGGATAAGAGCCGAGAGAAGCTCACAATATGGGAAAAGTATATAAACACTGTCAACCCCATTGATGTGACAGAATCTTAAAAGACACTTTGTGTACTTCTCCCTGACCTCCAAACATCTAGGTCCCATGTTTGTTTCAATTTTCAATATTCCACATTCAGGTGAAATCATTCAATAGTTGTCTTTCATCTGTTTTTCGGTAAGTGCAATCATTTCAGTTCCATCCATTTTGTCTTGAAGGATACAAAATCATCTTTTAAAATTGCAGAATAGTATTCGACTAAATGTATATCCCATAACTTCTTCATCCAGTTTTCTCTTAAAGTTTAGAGTGCTTTCACTGCTTGGCTATTGTGCATAATGCAGCTACGAACATAGGGGTGTGCATGTCTCTTTGAACTAGTGTCCCCCTCCCCCATGATTACCACAGGAACTCAGTACCTGCATAACAAATCCACTGATCTTAGCAGACATTAATTTTTTTTTATTTAATTAACTTTTTTATTGGGGGATAGATGGATTACAGTAAATACAGTTGTTGATATATGTGTAAAATTTCTTAGTTTTCTGCAAAACACTCTCAACCCCAGCCTAGGTCCTCCTCCACCATCGTTCACCAGGATCTCAACATCCCCTCCCAGAGTCTTTTACTTTGGTGCAATACATCAAACCCAGTCTAAGTTCTACTTTGTCTTTCTGTTCTTTCTTATTTTTATTTTCTTTTTTAAAAGTTCCTATTTTAGTTATCTTTTAATTTTTTACTAACTTTATTTATTGGATAGAGACAGCCAGAAACTGAGAGGGTAGGGGGAGGTAGAGAGAGAGAAAGAATCACGTGCAGATCTGTTTCACTACTCGCAAAGCTTTAAGCTTTCCCCCTGCAGGTGAGAACTGGGGGCTTGAACCCCAGTCCTTGTGCACTGTAACTTGTGCACTCAACCAGCTGCACCACCACCTGGCCCCTGTTCTTTATCTCTTAACTTCTGTCCGTGAGTGAGATCATCCCATGTTTTTCCTTCTCTATATGGCTTATCTTAACTTAATGTGATTCTTTCAAGTTCTAGCAAGATGAAGTGAAGAAGGTAAATTTATCATTTTTAATAGTTAAATAGTATTTTTTTCCTGAATGCTAACTTCTTTTTTTATTATTAGTGATTTAGTAATGATTAACAAGATTGTAGGATAAGAGGGGTACAATTCCATACAATTCCCACTACCAGAATTCCATATCCCATCCCCTCCATTGGAAATTTCCCTATTCTTTTGTGTATTTTCCCTATTCTTTTTGCTCAGCCACTCATGTATTGTTGGACACATAGTTTGCTTCTAGGTTTTGGCTATTACAAATTGTGCTGCTACGAACATAGGTATACATACTTTTTCTTGGGTGGGTGTGTTTGACTCCTTAAGAGAGGAATCGCTGGGTCTTAGGGCAGGTCCACTTCTAGCCTTCTGAGCATTCCCCAGACTGCTCGCCACAGGGATTGGACCAATTTACATTCTTACCAGCAGTGCAGGAAGGTTTCTTTGTCCCCACAACCTCTCCAACATTTATTGCTGCTATCTTTTCTGATGTATGACATTCTCATAGGAGTGAAGTGGTTATCTTACTGGTGTCTTTATTTGCATTTCCCTAACAATCAGTGACTTGGAGCATTTTTTCATATGTATAATGGCCTTTTGGATCTCTTTGGTGAATATTCTGTTCATATCCTCTCCTGAATTTTGGATGGGGCCATTTTTTTTTGTTGTTGTAGTTGTTGGTGGTTGTGTGGGTGCTGCGTTTGGGGAGCTCTTTATGTATTTTGATGATTAGCCTTTTTTTCTGATACATGCCATATAAATATCTTCCATTCTCTAAGGAGTCTCTTTGTTTGGGTAGTGGTTTCTTTTGCTGTACAGAAGCTTTTCAATTTAATGTAGTCCTATTGGTTTATTTTTATTTATTTATTTTTTGCAATTGGATTTGTGCCATTGAAGATGTCTATAAAACTTAATGCCAATATTTTCCTTCAACTATTTGATAGTTTTCTGGTCTAACATTCAAGTCTGTGGTCTATTTGGAATTTACTTTTGTCTTTGGTGAAATGTAGTGGTTCAGTTTCATTCTTTTGCACCTTTCAGTCTAATTTTCCCTACATTATTTGTTGAAGAGACTCTTCTTTCTCTGTTTAATAGTTTGAGCCCCCTTGTCAAAAATTAGATGCCCATAGGTGTGTGGGCTTATTTCTGGGCTCTCACTTCTATTTCACTAGTCAGTGTGTCTGTTTTTGTTCCAGAACAATGCAGTTTGATTATAATAGCCCTATAAAAAAGTTTGAGATCTGGGAGCAAGATGCCTCTAGTTCTGTTCTTTTTTCCGCAAGATTGCTTTGGCAATTCTAGGTATCTTTGGTTCCAGATAAATGTTTGTAGGTTTTGTTCTGCTCTCTTAAAAAAACATTTGGTGGGACCTTGATGGGGATTGCATTAAATTTGTATATGGCTCTGGGTAGAGTATTCATTTTGATGATGTTAATTCTTTTTTTTTCATAATTTGTGTTTCATTTTTTATGGCATTTAAAAAATTTCTTTACTGGGGGATTAATGTTTTACAGTCTACAGTAAATATAATAGTTTGCACATGCATAACATTTCTCCGTTTTCCATATAAAAATACAATACAACCCCCACTAGGTCCTCTGCTAATGGAATTTTTTTCCCCTTCCAGGGTTATCGCTGGGGCTCAGTGCCAGCACTATGAATCCACTGCTCCTGGCAGCCATTTTTTTTCTATTTTATTGGATAATACAGAGAAATTGAGAGAGGAGGGAGAGGGAAGGAGAAAGACAGAAACCTGCATAACTGCTTCACCTCTTGTGAAGCATCCTCCGTCACGGTGGGTAGATGGGGGCTTGAGCCCAGACCCTAGCGTGAGTGCTTGCACTTAGTATTATGTGAGCTTAACTGGATGCACCACTGCCTAGCCCCCCCGATGTTAATTATTTCAACCCATGAACATGGAATATCTTTCCATTTCTTTTTCTATTTCCTTGATATACTGAATGGAACTGATTTTTTGGATTTTTTTTCCTTCTGACTTAATATTTACATAAAGGAATACCACCAACATTCATCTGCTAATCTTGTAGCCTGACACTTTACTATATTGCCTGATAATTTCCAGGAGCTTCCTTCAGGGTTTTTTTTTTTTTTTTGCCTCCAGTGTCCCTTGGCCTCTGTTCAGTGCCAGGACTATATGAATCCACTGCTCCTGGAAGCCATTTTTTTCATTATTTCCGTAGCTAGTGTTTGGATGTTGACCTCATTATTTTGTGCTTCACCCTTTGGGGGCCTTTTAGCTGGACTCTTGTCCTGGTTCATTTCTCCAATATTTCTTCTTGTTGGTTTAACCATTTTATATAGTATGTTATGAGGTCCCTCTCTCAGTACTTTTCAAATTACTGATCACTATTGTTGTTTTCGCCTGGCTGGCTTCACGGGTGGGTAACAGACGACCCGGGACTCATGGCTGGGTTGTATGCAGTATCTCTTTATTCATGCAGGACGCAGCGCAATCTATACCAAGCTAAGCTAAACTAAACAATCTTGTCCTTATAAATATACTAGCCCAGTAGGGTGGGAACAGGATGCGACGCAGAGAGGGTGGAGAGAAAAGTGACTGGTGAAAATTAGGGTATGACAAGGAGAGGGGGTGGAGCAGGCGAGAATTCTATCACTAAACCACCAATGCCCTGGAGGGAGTGTGGTGCTTGTTAACAGAGGTTATGTAAATAGAATACAGTGGTTATGTAAATAGAATGCAGTGTTAAGCAGGGGGGATTTAAACCAAATGAAACAGAAGGGGTTTTTAGAAGCATACCAACAACTATTGCCGGGATTGACTTGTGTCTAAGTAAGGTAATTAAAGTGCTCACAGTTGTGGAAGTTAATAGTTGTTTCAATAGTATTTTAACCCCTGAGTTGGAGCTCAGTGACTTAAAAGCCTCTTTAGTGCTTTTTCTTCCCTGTAGGCTATGGGAGCTTGAGGGCTTTTAAACTATAAGTAGGCTTTTTAGCTTAATCACTGATTCCTGACCAAGAGATAAAGCAGGGTGTGGCAGAGATAATCCAGTGGTTATGCAAAGAGACTTTCACAGCTCCACTGCTAGAAAACCAAGGTATAGATCTTCTCCTGAGTTTCCTGGTTAGTTCTCTGTCCCCTGGTGTCAGCCCAGGACCTCCCTGCTGCTGCTCTAGATTCTGAGGGCAGTAGCGATGGAGACTCAGGATTGTACTTGGTGAGTCTCAGGGGAGTCCTCTCCTCCCTTCAGCCGTCCCCTTGTTGGTGGAACAGAATGGAGGTGGTGTCTTAGCTAATAAACTGCAGGACTGTTACCAGCCACCTAATCTCTCCCTAGGCCCCTTGCTGTCCACCAGCCACGTGTGTTTGCACTCACCTGTGATTTGGTGGGTTCCTGAAGTCATTCTAGTCTTGTCTTGTTTTGGTCCCAGGTGGTCTCCTTTGGTATTTCTAGTTGATCTGGGAGAGGAGAGGAGAGAAACAGATCTGCTGCTGCTCGTAGCCCCGCCTCTGAAAGACCTATTTTTTTTTTCCTATGGCCAGCAATACAAATCTTTATTCATTTGAGCAGCCCAGAGTTGGGCAGTAGCACACCTGGTTAAGTGACGTGGCGCCAACCACAATGGCCAGCTTCAGCCTCTCCATCTCCGTCTTGTATTTCTTTTTTTCTTTTTTTATTATTATTTTTTTATTTAAGAAAGGATTAATTAACAAAACCATAAGGTAGGAGGGGTATAACTCCACACAGTTCCCACCACCCAATCTCCATAACCCACCCCCTCCCCTGATAGCTTTCCCATTCTCTATCCCTCTGGGAGCATGGACCCAAGGTCATTGAGGGTTGCAGAAGGTAGAAGGTCTGGCTTCTGTAATTGCTTCCCCGCTGAATATGGGCATTGACTGGTCGGTCCATACTCCCAGTCTGCCTCTCTCTTTCCCTAGTAGGGTGTGTCTCTGGGGAAGCTGAGCTCCAGGACACATTGGTGGGATCTTCAATCCAGGGAAGCCTGGCCAGCATCCTGGTGGCATCTGGAACCTGGTGATTGAAAAGAGAGTTAACATACGAGGCCAAACAAATTGTTGAGCAATCATGGGCCCAAAGCTTGGAATAGTGGAGAGGAAGTGTTAGGGAGGTACTCACTGCAAACTCTAGTGTACTTCTGCTTTCAGGTATATATTTTGCAGTAGTTTATGGGTACGTGTGAACATAAGCTCTCTCTCTCACAGAAACTGGTGTATATCTAGGTTTTGGGACTTTGTTAGAAAGTGAACCACCTGAGATGCACTTAGAGTGCACTATAAAAGGAAAGGTCTCACCCGAGTAATGAAGCTGAAGGGTTGTCATTCCACACGTGAAGTCTCTGGACACAGTCTGAGGTGAAGCATGTTGAGGTGGCAATCGTTGCGTTGGTTACGTTGTGATTGGCAGATGCAATATTATTTGGTATGGATTGGGAGAGGCATACGGGAAAGTGGGCCCTATCCAAGGGTTCCAGGACTGGGGGAAGTAGGGACTCTATAGTGGAGATGTGAGGTTCCTGCTGTCTTAGGGTTCCAAAAGACAATCGATAGTTAATGTTATCATCACATTATTTGTTAATTGGGTTAACTTTGAAAAGTCCTTTTGTTATGGTTTGCTGTACAGTATCCAGTATCTTGTATATAGCTGTGCTATTGGATGCTTCTAATCTACTTGGTCTAGGCTTTTGAGAGAGTCCGCATATCAAATACACAGCCTATATATTAAAAAGATTCAGTGTGTGTTTTGAAAAACTTTGAGACATACAATTGATTTTCCCCCTCTCATATTAATTAACTACTGATTTATATGTCTACATTTTGCTAGGAGTGTACATAAACACCATTCCCACCACCAAAAGACTGTGACCCATCCCTCCCACCCATTCCCACCCCCCATTGTCCCAGGAAGCTGCATATCTACCCCTCACCACAGGGTTTTTACTTTGGTGCCCTACTTACAATTTGATCAGGTCCTGATTTTAGTTTCCCTTTCAAATCTTCTTAGTAAACTTCTGTTGATGAGTGGGATCATCCCATACTCATCTTTATCTTTCTGACTTAGTTCACTTAACATAATTTCTTCTAGCTCTGTCCAAGATGGGTCAGAGAAGGTGGGTTCATTGTTCTTGATAGCTGCATAGTATTCCATTGTGTATATATACCACAGCACTCTCAGCCACTCATCTGTTGTTGGGCACCTGGGTAGCTTCCAGGTTTTAGCTATTATGAATTGTGCTGCTATGAACATAGGAGTACATACCTCTTTTTGGTTGGGTGTTATGGAGTCCTTGGGGTATAACCCCAGGAGAGGAATTACTGGATCATATGGAAGGTCCATGTCTAGCCTTCTGAGAGTTTTCCAGACTGCTCTCCACAGAGGCTGTACCAATTTACATTCCCACCAGCAATGTAAAAGGGTTCCTCTGTCCCCACATCCTCTCCAGCATTTGTTGCTGCTGTCCTTTTTGATGTATGCCATTCTTACAGGAGTGAGGTGGTATCTTAGTGTTGTCTTAATTTGCATTTCTCTGACAATCAGTGACCTAGAGTAGTTTTTCATATGTTTGTTAGTCTTTTGGATCTACTCTGTAGTGAATGTTTTTGTTCATATCCTCTGTCCATTTTTGGATGTGGTCATTTGCTTTTTTTGGTGCTAAGTTTGCTGAACTCTTTATATATTTTGGTGATTAGTTTCTTGTCTGATGTATGGCATGTGAAAATCTTCTCCCATTCTGTGAGGGGTCTCTCTGTTTGTTTAATAGTTTCTTTGGATGTGCAGAAGCTTTTCAGTTTGATGTAGTCCCATTGGTTTGTTTCTGCTTTAGTCTTCCTTGCAATTGGGTTTGATTCATCAAAGATGTCCTTGAGGTGTAGGTGGGAAAGTGTTTTACCAATGTTTTCCTCTAAGTATTTGATTGTCTGACATCTAGGTCTTTGATCCATTTGGAGTTGATTTTTGTTTCTGGTGAGAGAAAGTGGTTCAATTTCATTTTTCTGCATGTTACAACCCAGTTTTCCCAGCACCATTTATTGAAGAGAGCCTCCTTTTTCCATTTAATCCTTTGGGCCCCCTTATCAAATATTAGATGCCCATAGGTGTTGTTAAAATTTGTAGGCTCTTGCCGGCCGGCTAGCTTCACGGGCGGGTAACAGAGACGCGGAGACAGTGGCTGGGCAGGGAAGCTGTATTTCTTTATTCAGGAACAACGATTCACAAACTAAGACAAACTAATCACCAAACAGAACTCTGCTGTCTCTTTGCGGCGGCACAAGCACTCCCTCTTATTCTGTAACTCGGGAACTCTCCAACTCTGGAACTCTCTGGCCCTCTCTCTCTTCCTCTCGAACTCAGGAACCCTCTCCCTTCCTCTTGAACTCAGGAACTCAGGAACTCTTGGACTCAGGAACCCTCTCTTGGGGTTCCTTGGGGCGGGGCCAAGCAGGCCCGCGAAATTAATTGGACTGATCCAATTCTCTTGGCGGGGGGAGGGCTAGAACAAACCAATGTAAAGCATATGACAATTCCCCCTTTTCTTTTTAACTAAATGACTATAGTATCAAGGGTGTGGGGTGAACAGAAACATATATAACAAAAACCAGCATGTTGCCAAGGGAAGGCCTGAGGGGGCCATATCTGAAAAAAAAACATTTCTTGCCTCTGGGGGGCTACTTGCCTGGACGGGCAATTGTATGGGGGCGGGGAACGGCCTAGAGTCCCACAGGCAGCTGGCTGCAACTTACTTACTATGAAACAAAACTTGTTATTAGCATATCTACTGCACGATCCAACGTTTCTAATAGAGAAGGAATTTGAGACTTTTACATATCAACAACGTCTTTTAACCTTTTGTTACACCCATTCAAGATGGAGACACACCCTAGGTGTGGGCCAGAGAGGAAACCTCAGGCATGAGAATAATTAGCATAGCCATTGTGCGATCTACCATTTCTAATAGAGAAGGTAGTGTTTTACATATCAACAAGTCTATTTAACCTTTTGTTTAGACCAACTTAGTTAAAATATATTGATTGTTAACTCATTTTTACCTCAGACTTTAAATGTAAGTTAATTTTATCTTTATGAGAATTACATTGAAAACCTTTTTTATTTAACTTTGACTAGTAAGAATTTAGCCTTAAAGCTACTGTTTACCAAACTTTAAACATATACATAAACATGGTCATTAATACACAAGGAGAGAAACCTTTGTTACGAAGACATGTCATTTTAAACACGAATTTAAGTCTGTACTGTCTTAGTTGTTGGGGGGGGGGGTTAACCATCCGGAGGTGGCTTCCCGTGCAGCCTCACGTCTAGGAATTGCAGGTTGCGATCTCTGCACAAATCTCTGCGTACTCCAGCTTGTCTGCCTTCAGACTGGACCGGCGGCTGGAGATCTCGTGTGCCCAGTTTTGGCAGGGAGCCCGGGGTTCCGGGAGGCCCGGGATGGTTCCAGAATTCATAGAAAGAGGGCAGGCAGGCCATCTTTGTAGAAGGCGTGGGCCTAGGTGCCCAGGGGTGGCGGCCATGATAGGCCACGGCCCTGCCCCATGGCCCTGCCATGTCTGCTGCCCTGCTCGCAGTGGCCGAGCAGCATGGAGGGATCATTCGTCCAGTGTCCTGCTCCACGCGGTGGAGAGCCGGCTCCTGTGGGCTGGCCTGCGTGCTGGCATCGGGCTCCTGCGTGGTGGCATTGGGCTCCTGTGTGTTGGCATCGGGCTCCAGCGTGTTGGCATTGGGCTCCTGGGGCTTTTGTGTGCTGGCGTAGGCCTCCTGCAGGCTGCGGGGCTGCGGGGCTGCGGGCGCGGTGCGCGGGGTTGTCTGGGCGCAGCCGGCTGGCTGGCTGTTTAACCAGGTGGAAACAGCAGCTCCGCGCCTCGCCTCCCGCCCGCTGGCTCTTCCCGCTGGCTGTTCTGAGTTCGCCCGAGCTAGTGGAAACCACAGAGTGGTCCAGAGATAAATGTTCCAGAAACAGTAAAACAGCCTCGTGAAGAAAGAACAGAGGCCTTTGGAGATCTCTTCACAAGCAGAAGAGAAGGCCATAGTGCATAGGTAGCCAAATTGTCTTTACTTATCTGAGAGATGCGCAGGTCAGGTCCACGTGGGCGCCATTTGTTGTTAATATTTTCGGAAGGCTCTTGCTGGGCTGGCTAGCTTCATGGGCGGGTAACAGAGACGCGGAGACAACGGCTGGGCAGGGAAGCTGTATTTCTTTATAGCACTCTCTCTTACTCTCGAACTCAGAAACCCAGGAACTCTGTCACTGGGGAACTCAGGAACTCTCGGACTCAAGAACCCTCTCTCCGGGTCCCTTGGGGCGGGGCCAAGCAGGCCCGCGAAATTAACAGGACTCATCCAGTTCTCTTGGCGGGGGAGGGCTAGAACAAACCAATGTAAAGCATAGGACACATAGGTGTTGGGATTTCCGTCTTGTATTTCTTAAGCTGAGTATATTCTGATGTGTAATCTTTATCTTTCTTTTTAGTATTTTAATTAGTTGTTTAAAAATGATTTGCAAAAATTATAAGGTAGGAAGGCTGTAACCACACCATTGCCACCGCCACAGTTATGTATTCTCTTTGTCTTTCTATATTACATCTTGGACATCTTGGTTGTTTCCATTTCTTGCTATTGTGAATAAAGTGGTGCACATATGTTTTCAAGTTAGTGTTTTCATTTTCATTGGATAAATATCTAGAAGTGGAATTTCTGAGTAATATAGTAATTTTATTTTTTAAGTGTTTATTATGAGAGAGAAATTGGGGTGAGGGGCTCAGGTGGTGGTGTACCTGGTTGAGCGCACATGTTACAATGTGCAAGGACTGGGTTCAAGCCCCTGGTCCCTGCTCACGGGGAAGTCTTTGTGAGTGGTGAAGTAGTGTTGCAGGTGTCTCTCTATCTCTCTTCCTCTCTATCTCCCCTTTCCTTTCAATTTCTGAATTTCTCTAATAAATTAAGATAAGAAAAAAATTCAAAAAAGAAAATGGGGTGAGTACATGGCTCAGCTCTGTTATAAGGTGGTATTAGGAATTGAACCTGTGGCTGATGAGACCACGGGCATACAAATTAGTGCTCTAACAAGCTGCGTTATCTCTTTTCCCCTGTAGAAATTCTGTTTTATTTTGAGTACTAGCCCTACTGAGATGCTAATCTGAATTCTACCCCTAGGAAAATCTCCTTATCTAGAAAATTGATTCAGTAATTTCTGCCTTGCACTCTAGTTAGAGGGCTAATATCTGTGTGTGGTCATGAAATGGCAGGAACAGCAAGAGGTTTGAGAAAATCAGATTAGGACTTTTCTGACAGAAAATTTATTTAGTAGGGTTGTGAAGCAAGGTAAAGATAGGAAGGAGACTTTGAAAATTTAACTCTGTGTAAAATTTCTAATGAAAACACTGATATTTGCTCCACACTTGAAATATTTTAAAATTTTACCAGAGCACTGCTCAGCTCTGGCTTGTGGTGGTGGTTGTGGGGTGGTGTTGAACCTGGGACTCTAGAGCTTCAGGCATGAGAGTCTCTTTTGTACAACCACTATGCTACCTACCCTGGACCCGTTCCATACTTTCATCACCTACCATTCCAGATCCTGGATTTATAAGACATGTAGAAGTTTGATATTTCAAATGATTTGACTCTCTCATGTAATCTTTCTTTCTTTTTTTTTTTTGCCTTCAGGTTTATTGTTGGGACTTGGTGCCTGCATTACAAATCCACTGCTCCTGGAGGCTATTTTTTCCCTTTTGTTGCCCTTGTTTATCATTGTTGTTGTTATTAGATAGGACAGAGAGAAATCCAGAGAGGAGTGGAAGACAGAGAGCGGGAGAGAAAGATAGACACCTACAGACCTACTTCACTGCTTATGAGGTGACCTCCCTGCAGGTGGGAAGCCAGGGGGTTCGAACTAGGATCCTTGCACCAATCCCAGCATTTTACGCCATGTGCGCTTAACCTGCTGCACCCGACTACCCCCTGTAATCTTTATACTGCTGTGTTCCCCCAAATAAGTTGCTCTTTCCAGAGTTTGAACTTTTATTTATTTATTTATTTATTTATAATTCCTTTTTATTGCCCTTATTTTGTTGTAGTTATTGTTGTTATTGATGTTGTTATTGGATAGGACAGAGAGAAATGGAAAGAGGAGGGGAAGACAGAGAGGGAGAGAGAAAGATAGACACCCGTAGACCAGCTTCACCGCCTGTGAATCGACTCTCCTGCAGGTGGGGAGCTGGGGGCTCAAACTGGGATCCTTACATAGGTCTTTGAGCTTTGCGCCAAGTGTGCTTAATTTGCTGTGCTACCGCCCGTCTCCCAAGTTTGAACTTTTATTGGGGGGTGTTCTCAGCTTAGCACTTTGTTGAAAAATAGCATATCCATCCTTTGAAACCCATTCCAAGTATGACCGGATGTAGGACTCTTTATTGTCTCTAGGAATCTGAGTTCCCTTACCTTTTTTACACGTTGAGCTCTATTATCATTTGCATGCTTAACCCTGGAGCAAAGTTCCTTGATGTTAGGGGTTATACCTTAGTCATATTTGTATTCCCTAAGAACTTGGCTCAGTATCTTACATGTAGTAGATGGCATCTAAGTAGTTGTGAAATTGCACTTGGCAAGGAGAGGCAAACCATTTTCTTGTCTTATAGCCACAGAGTAAGAACCAGTCCATAGTTGTGAAGAGTTCTGGACCACTGAAGAAGGCCGCTCTTTCAGCAGATCTCAGTTGTACTAAGCTGTTAGAATACTTTTGAAGAACAGGTTTTGCTGTTCTGCTGAGTTCATGTTGCCATGACAACTTTAACTTTTGGCACTTTCTGAATTTAGTGTCCTACTTAATTTCCTGTTTGTCTCTGAAAGACCATATTGTTATGTCCCTTTTGTTTGCGTATATGAATTTTTGAATTGAAAATCTTTTGTGAATTTATCTTATTTGCCCTGTTAGGTGATACATTCCTTAAGATTGAAGACTTGGTGTTATTATCATTATGATCTCTGATAGTATCTAAGTATGCCCTGTACATTTTATTTGTGTATTATTTTATTTTATTTACTCTATTTTTATTTACCAGAGCACTGCTCAGCTCTGGCTTATGGTGATGCTGTGGACTGAACCTAGGACCTTTGGAGCATCAGGCATGAAAGGCTCTTTGCATAACCATTGTGCTGTCTTACCAGGCCTTACTAGTGTATTTTTACATTTCTGTTCATTTGTGTGTGGTGTCAGGAAGTGAAACCTTGTTGGTCATCATTTTTCCTTTGGCTAATTCTGCTTCTAAAGACCCCTTCTGTTTCTATCTGTGTTGGTCATCACGTCAGGTTCCCTTGCATTGCTTGATGCTGTGATCTATTTACATAATCACTGTTTTGCCTGAGACCCGCCATGCCTGCAGAGTATTAGTTTAATCCCCACTGGTTAGATGGAAGCTTTCTATGTTCTGTTCATGCTCTTTTTTTGCTCTGCCCCTTCTCCTAGTCATTTCCTTTCCCCTTGCCACTCCTGGTGATGAGATATGTAAAAGGCGATTAAAAAACGAGGGCATTGTGTTCCTGCTCAGCCATGAGTTCCTGGTCGTCTCTCTCCTGCCCTCGAAGCTAGCCTGGCAAACCCTGAACCTTGTGCATGTCTGTATCACTGTAGGATGGCCTTCTTGGCTCAACGTTTCCATTATTAGAAAGGGAGGAGGGCTGGAAAGACAGATATATAGAAAGGGGAGATTATAGCACTTATGGAACTCCCATGGTGTCATCTCATCTATGTTGTTCACATGTGGTGCTGGAACTCAAAACCCAGGTCCTAATGTGGGATGTGTATGTTCTCCTAGGAGAACTATCTCCTGCATTTTGCCCTGTACATTTTATTATTTTATTTATTTTTACCTCTAGAGTTATCACTGGGACTCAGTGCTGGCACAATGAATCCACTGCGCCTGGAGGCCATTTTCTCCATTTTATTGGATAGGACAGAGGGAAATTGAGAGAGGAGGGGGAGATAGATAGACACTTGCAGACCTGCTTCACTACTTATGAAGCATCTTGCTTGCAGATGGGAAGCTGGGGGCTTGAACCCAGATCTTTGCATGGGTTATTGTGCTTCTTAGTATGTGCACTTAACCAGGTGCACCACTGCCTGGCTCCCTGCCATTTTAGACAGAGAAAATGTTAATACATATTTTAGATAAAGTAAAGAGTCACTAATGTGGTAGACTGAATAATGGTTACCCCAACAGGATTCAAGACCTAATCTTTGAAACTAGTGAATATATCATATTATAATGAAAGGGAATTTGAATATTTGATTAAAGAATTCTGATGTAGGCGATTATCCTGAGTTATTCAGATGGCCTAATGTAATCATAAGCATCTCTATAGAAGGGAAACTGAAAGATCAGAGTCAGTAGCAGGAGATCTAATGATAGAAGGAGGAAGACACTGGGAGTCTGTTAGAACAGCGGGTTAAGCGTAAGGACCGGTGTAAGGACCCCAGTTTGAGTCCCCAGCTCAAACAGGGGAGTCGCTTCACAGGCAGTGAAGTAGGTCTGCAGGTGTCTGTCTTTCTCTTCCTTCTCTCTGTCTTCCCCTCCTCTCTCCACTTCTCTCTGTCCTGTCCAAACAGAAAAAAAATCTAAAAAAAAAGAAGGAAGACATTAGAGTAACATGAAGTAACCATGAGCCAAGGAATATGAGAGTTTCTGGAAAATGAAAATGCCAAAAGAAATAAATTTTTCCCTGTTGCCTCCAGAAGGACGTAACTTTGTCTATACTTTGGTTTTAGATCCCTGACCTCCAGAATTGAAAGAGGATAGGTGTGTGTGTGTGTGTGTGTGTGTGTGTGTGTGTGTGTGTGCGCGCGCGTGCGTTAGACACAAACAGAGAGACTCCACAGCACCAAAGTTTTCTTTACTGTGGTGGGGGCAAGATTCAAACTAGGGAGGCCATTCACATAGCAAAGCAGTGCACTGTCCAAGTGAGCTATTTCACTGGTCCAATTTGTGTTGTTTTAAGCATCTCAGTTTGATGATAATTTACTAAAATAGCAATAGGAAACAAGCAATTATTCAGGTAATTCATTCATTTATTTGTTTATGCCTGTTGTGGGGAAAGGACCCACTGTCTGGGAAGTCATGAAAGTCTGAGTGGGTTGACCCCAAGTCCCCCCTTGAAGGGGGAGTGTTAGGCAGGTCCTCCTGACCTCATGATGGGCTTTTCCAGATGGGGTACCTTCCTATACATGCTCCCCCATCCCTTTGAGGTAGGTCATAAATTACTGTGTATGGCGAACCTGAAACCCACCGCAAATATCCTGGCTTTGTTTAACTGCCCTCTTCTCCCCCTGCCCAGAGGTGCTTGTCATCCACCCTTAGAGAAAAAGGCCTACCTAGGCATTGTGAGCTCATGATTGGATCCTGTATGGTAACTTCCCAGCACAGATCAAAGACCAGACAGGTTAAGATTTAACGCTGCATTGTATGTATGACTTAATGATTGCCTCAACCTTCTCTCTGAACTTGGGTTTATCTATCTGCCTGTGTCCCCCAATAAACGAGTTGTCCATTAAGGCTTCTCCTGGAGCTGGTTGTGTACTTCCCTCCTCTCCACGCACGTCACTCTCATCACCAGACCCCCCCCCCCCCCGGACTCTCTGGGGCCACCCCGGTTTCCGCTGCCACTGGCCTGGAAGACGGAGGCCCTGAGATGGCCTGCAGCCTATTACTTGTTTGCTGGATACAGACAAGAGAAATTGTGAGGGAAGGTGGGGATAGGGAGACAGAGAGAAAGAGAGACACCTACAGAACTGCTTCACCAGTTGTGAAATTTCCCTCCCCTTGCAGGTGGGGACTAGGATTTGAACTGTACCATACAAGACCTTACCATAATTTATGTCATTTAATGCTATTTACAAATAACTGTGTTCTATATACTGACAAGACCAGTTGCTTCCAGTCTCCCTGGTCTAAGATTATAGGTGATTTAATATTTAAAAGAAGAAGAGGAGGAGAAGGAGAAGGAGAAGGAGAAAAAAGTTATTATTAGAAATGCATTAACAATTAATCTCAGTGTTAACATTCAATTAGTTTGCTAATTTGAAATTGTAAGTGCTTAGATTAAGGGAATATATACTCAGAACTGAAGTCTATGCATTAAAAAACTCTAGGCATTCAGTCTATTTTTTTCCCTCTCATATTGATTAAATAGTGATTTATGAGATTATAAGTTAATAGGAATGTATATTAACACCATTCCCACCACCCAAGGTATGTGACTCTACCCGCAGCCCCTACACTGGAGATGAGAATCTAGTCTGCACCTACTCCCGGAGTTTTTTTTTTTTTTTTTTTTAACTTTGGTGCAATACTCCAAACTCAGTCAAATTCTGCTTTATATTTCCTTTTATGTTCTTCTTTCTCAACTTCTGTTTATGAATCGATCATGCCATACTCATCTTTGTCTTTCTGACTTATCTCACGTAACATGATTCTTTCTAGGTCCATCCAGGATGAGTCAGAGAAGGTGGGTTCATTATTTTTCATAGATGAGTAGTATATTCCATTGTGTATATATACCACAACTTTTTCAGCCACTCATTTGTTGTTGGGAACCTGGGTTGTTTCCATGTTTGAGTTATTACAAATTGTGCTGCTATGAACATATGTGTACATATATCTTTTTGTATGGATGTGTTTCACTCTGTAGGATACACCCCTAGGAGAGGAATAGCAGAGTTATAAGGAAGGTCCATTTCTAGCCTTGTGACAGTTCTGCAGACTGCTCTCCACAGGGATTGGACCAATTCACATTTCTACCAGCAGTGCAGGAGGGTTCCTTTGTCCCAATGTGGGACTTTATACTTTAATACAGCTGTTACAGTCCTGAGTACATGGTGTCTTAAGTATCTGTGTGAAATTTCCATAACAATTGTTCTTAATGTTGACTGGGCATCAGACCCTATGGTGGGGCTTTATAAAAATATACATATATATATATATATGTATGTTGGACCAAGGAAATACTTCAGTATTAAAGCAAAAGATTCACATGTCTGAGGCCTCAGAGGTCTTAGGTTTAATCCCTGGCACCACCATATGCCCGCACTCTGTGGTGTTCTGTTTCTGTGTATGTCTGCCATCCATCTATCTGAAATAAACAAATCTTAAAAAGGGAAAAATAGAGTTATCAGCCATCCACCTTTGCAGATTTCGATTCCCTAAGTCTGATCCAAAGAACCACAAACTTTACAGAATTTGTTGTTACTTTTCTGAAGAATTATTTGCAGAAGGATAAATATTGAACTCGGTCTTAGACGTACGCGCACTCTACTATTAAGTTCCTTCCTTGGCACAGTTCATTATATCTGTGTTTCTTCCATTCTCTCTCTCTATTTATTTCTTTTTCATTGTAGTGATTGATCTATAATACATTGGCTTTCTTTACAGGAGAATCCCCCCAAAAATCAACTTCCATATTAAAGTTAAGCTGCCTCTCCATGACATTCTTTTGTTTCCAACACTCGGATGGTGATTATTCCTGTACCCTTTTAATAGTATACTTAGTTCATCTACGCCAATGTCATCTGCTGTGCAACTCAGGCATCCAAGTTCGACATCCTCGAGGAAACACTCACGAAAGACATGTCTCTGATATCTGATTACTGTAAAAAATGGCGACTAATCCCTAGCACTGCAAAAACGGTATCATCTCTTTTCCATCTACACCATGCCTCGGCCTCGCGTGAGCTTAATGTGCAGCTTGACGATGCGAGAATCCGGCATGAAGCCCAGCCAGTCTATCTTGGCGTTACTCTCGATCGCACTCTGTCATTTCATGAACATCTCATAAAAACTGCAGCAAAGGTGGGCGCGAGGAATCACATCATTGCAAGACTGGCCAGCTCCTCATGGGGCGCGAGTGCTTCCACACTACGATCATCCTCTCTGGCATTATGCTATTCCACTGCAGAATACTGTGCCCCAGTATGGGTCCGTAGCCCCCATGTCCACTTGGTCGATTCCAAATTATATTCCTCCATGAGGATAATTTCTGGAACCATCCGTTCCACCCCGGTTCCATGGCTGCCAGTTCTTAGCAACATCGCCCCGCCAGATATTCATCGGGATGCGGCATCATCTAAGTTCATTTCCCAAGTCTACGCTCGACCGGACCTGCCAATATACGCGGATATCTTCGCCCACCCTGTTCAACACTTGACGTCTCGTCACCCAATCTGGTCCCCTACACCTACACTGAACTTCTCTGTTCCAGTCTCTTGGAAACAGAGCTGGCAGTCAGCTGAGGTAAAGAACAAACACCTCATCACAGACCCCTGCGAGTGTCAACCCGGCTTTGACCTAGCACGTTATGATCGGGCCCTCCTCAATCGCTATCGAACAGGCCATGGCCGGTGCACTGCTATGTTCCATCGCTGGGGAGCCAGAGACGACCCGAACTGCCCCTGCGGCTCCAGACAGACTATGACCCACTTAGTCAACGACTGCCACCTCTCCAGATTCAAAGGAGGTCTCGAAACTTTACATCAGGCTCAACCTGACGCTGTTGACTGGCTACGGAAGAAGGGCAAATGCTAGAAGAAGAAATATACTTAGAATCAATGGCATAATTGGTTCTGCATTTTTTTTTTTTGCATTGCACTTTGTTTTCTATGCTATCTATAAGTGAATTTAGGGACAAGGTTTCCATATCTGGTAAGACACTCAGATACCTCCCTCCTATATTTTATTTCTTTTATGAGAGAATAACATAGACAAAGAGAAGATGGAAACACTGCTCCCCAACCCATGCAGTTCTATACTTCTGTCTCTGTTTTTCTCTGCAGGTGCTGGAGTGGGGATGAAACTCTCACAAATCCAAAGGTTGGCACTCTCCCATTGACTCACTGTCTCTGTCCTAAGCTTAGTGTTTTAAGGTATGCAACCAATGTTTCCCTCCACCTCTAATTCTAATTCAAGCTCTCAATTCAGAGTGTATGCTTTTTGTTAGCATTACTACCAAAGGAGGAGGAAAGGGAACAGGGTTTGTATTTTTTACCTTTGTGGTGCAAGAACCAAGGCCTGTGTGGTGCCTTTCTTCCTGATAAGAAATGCTGTCACAGGGAGTCAGGTGGTAGCACAGCTGGTTAAGTGCAGGTGGCACAAAGAGCAAGGACCGGCGTAAGGATCCTGGTTCGAGCCCCTGACTCCCCACCTGCAGGGGAGTTGCTTCACAGGCGGTGAAGCAGGTCTGCAGGTATCTGTCTTTCTCTTCTCCTTTCTGTCTTCCCCTCTCCATTTCTCTCTGTCCTATCCAACAATGACAACAACAACAATAAAAAAACAAGGAAATAAATAAATATTAAAAAAAAAAAAACAAAACGGGTACACCCTACCATGCCTTCCTGTCCCTGGCTTCCAGAAAAAAAAAAAGTGCTGTCAGACATTTTGCAATTGGGTAACTCAGGGTTTCTCATGAGAGAGATGCCTTGGAAAAATTTTCATTTTCCAGATGCCTTGGAAAATGGAATCTTTAAGCATTTTCTTAATGCAGAAAGAACCCCAAGAATCCAATATGCATCCCCTTCATGGCTTTATGAGTGACAGAGTAATGACTGGTAACACTCATGCATCAGGCACTCAGGTGATCAGGCAACAAAGACGGTAGATATGAAATCTTTTCCTCCTTCTCCTCCTCCTCCTTCTCCTTCTCCTCTCTGTCAGGCTTCCTATTTGTTAAATGGGGTCATATTACTAATCTGGCTTACAGAGTAGTGAGAGAAATGGACAAAAGCAACATTATTGCTAGGTCTTTATATATAAAAATCCCTGCACCCTAGGTTTTTGAAGAGATCTATGAATATTATTAGAAATGAATATTTTTCTAATGTGTGTTACCAGGAAGTTATCAGTAAACATTAGAAGAGAATTAAAAGGGGGGTCGGGTGGTAGTGCAGCAGGTTAAGCACATGTGTCACAAAGCACAAAGACCAGCGTAAGGGTCCCGGTTCGAGCCCCCCCGCTCCCCACCTGCAGGGGAGTTGCTTCACAGGCAGTAAAGCAGGTCTGCAGGTGTCTATCTTTCTCTCCCCCTCTGTCTTCCCCTCCTCTCTCCATTTCTCTCTGTCCTATCCAACAACGAGCAACATCATCAACAACAACAATAATAACCACAACAAGGCTACAACAACAAGGACAACAAAAGGAGGGAAAAGTAGCCTCCAGGAGCAGTGGCTTCATGGTGTAGGCGCTGAGCCCCAGCAATAACCCTGAAGGCAAAAGAAAAAAGAGAAAAGAGAAGAATTAAAAAAATAACTTTGTGTTGCAGCAAATAGTACTGCAGTAACAGGACATTCAGATGCAAACACAAGAGTCTAGACATAAACCTTCATGAAAGTAATGCCCAAAATAGACTAAATGGTACAATGCAAAGCTGTAAGAGCTCTAGAATAAAAAGTACACGAAAACCTATATGACTTTGGGTTTGCCTATGATTTTTTTGTCTTATATGTATTCAATGTAAAATTATTTTGATTGATGATTTACTAGTGTCGTACAACATTATAAGATTACAGATGTGTAGTTCCACACCATATCCGACACCAAAGCTCTGCTCTTCTTCTGCCCCTCATGATGGTCACCTGAGTTCTTAAAAAGTCTTAGAAATAATGCCGATGGCCTATTTTAGATACAATAACAAAGTCATGACCCGTGAAAAAGAGACATGGGGTCTAGGTGGTGGCACATGAGGTTCAAGCTCCTAGTCCCCACCTGCAGGGGGAAAGCTTTGCATGTGGTGAAGCAGTGCTGCAGGTGTGTCCCTGTCTCCCTCCCTCCCTCCCTCCCTCCCTCCCTCTCTCTCTCTCTTTTTTAAAGGAAATTTTGTGCTCTTTATTATTTTTTAAAAAATTTATTATCTTTATTTATTTGCTAGAGATAGCCAGAAATCGAGAGGAAGGGGAACATAGAGAGGGAAAGAGGCAGAGAGACACCTGCAGCACTGCTTCACCACTTGTGAAACTTTCCCCCTGCAGGTGGGGACCAGAGGCTTGGACCTGGGTCCTTGCACATTGTAACAAATGCACTCAGCCAGATGTGCCACCACCTGGCCCCTCTTTCCCTCTCCGTCACCCCCTTCCCTCTTGACTTCTGGTGCCTCTATCCAGTAAATAAATAAAGATAATAAAAAAATTAAAAAAGAAGTGGTAAGCTGGACTTTACTAAAATTAAAAATTTCTGCTTTATAAAATACACTTTACAAAAATGAAAGGACAAGCCACAGATTGGGAGAAAACATTTGCTGATGACACAACTGATAAAAGACTGTTTTGATGATATACAAAAAAATCCTTACAACTCAGTAAGAAAACAAACAATACAATTAAAAAAAAATGGGCAGGCATCCGAGTTCAGTTGCCCAGTCCCCGCCTCTGGGAGGAAGCTTCATGACTGCTGGATTAGTCCTGCAACTATCTCTCTTTTTCTCTGTCTACTTATTATTGCTATACCTCTTTTTTTCTCATCTTCTATCAAGGACAAATACAAATGGCAACAAAATGACCACCAGGAGCAGTGGAGTCTCGGTGCAGACACCAAGCCCTAGTGATAATTCTGGTGGCACAAACAAAACAAAACCAACAGACAACAGCAAAAGAAACCAAAGCATTAACTGACAGTTAATCAGAGAAGATATATAGATAACAACTATGTGGAAAAATACTCAGCATGTCTTCAGAAAAACACAAGTGAGTTACCACAGTATATCTGTTAAAACTGCCATCAAGGCTGGAAAAAGGACCAGAAAGTTGGATCAGGGAAGAGAGTAGCTCCCAAATATGGGAAAGGTGTATAAATATTGTTGACTGTGAACCCCATTGATTTAATGTGATCTGGGGCCCATATTCAGCTTAGGAGCCTATGTGACCTCTGCATCCCTGTAGATCTGAGCTCACATTCTGTGGTCATGAGTAGGAACATTCCAAGCTGCCCCAATGTCAGGACCCATCTTCCTCAAATGGAGCATAGAGTATGTTGTCCAGCCTCCCTTTGGAGGATGGAACATTCTCTACTGTTGTTGATCCAAGTTGAGGACAAGGTCCTATGGGGGCCCACAAAGGGGTCTCTTTTGTTGTTCCTGATGGAGATGACTGGTAGCAGTAGAAAGAGGGATTTATTCGAGGTCTAGGCCCATCATATCTGTTTGGGAATCTCAGGACTCCCCGAATAGGCCTCCAGCTGTTGGGGTGGCCTGATAGTAACTAAAGAATCACCCTTAAAGTATGCCAGTCTCTTGCCCTTATTCAGCTTTTGCAGTCCTTGCTTTGATAAGGTTAGCTTTGGAGTGAGTGAGAGAACTGTAATCGGAAGTAGGTGAGGAGGGTATCTAAGTCTAAGTAGACACTATTTCATTATGAACTTAATACTGACTCACTGTCGACTATTGTGTACTTTTGCTTTCAGGTATATATTTTGCCCTAATTTATGGATACATGTGAACATGTGCCCTATCTCATGGGATCTGGTCTATACCTAGGTTTTGGGACTTTCTTAGGCAGTGAACCACCCAAAATGGAATTAGAGAATCCTATGAAAGGAAAGGTCTCACCCGAGTAATGAGGCTGAAGGGTTGACATTCCATGCCTGACGTTTCTGGACACAGTCTGAAGTGAAGCATGCTGAGGTGGTACTCGTTGCATTGATTAGGTTGGGATCAGCAGATATGATATCATTTGGTATGAATTGAGAGAAGCATGCAGGAAAGGGAGCCCCACCCTAGAGTTTCCAGGACTGGGGGAAATATAGGCTCTATAGAGGAAGTGGGAGGCTTCTGCTGCCTTAGGGTTTAAGAAAGCAATAGTTATTGCTATAATCCCATTATTTGGCAATTGTATTAACTTTGAAAAATCCCTTTGTTAGGATTTGCTGTATCATACCCACCACCACCATAATATATGTCCTTTGACATTATTTGTATATAGCTGTGCCACTGGTTACTTCTGCTCTTCCTGGTATAAGCTATTTTTTAAATTTTTTAAAAATTTATTTAAAAAAGGAGACATTAACAAAGCCATAGGAAAAGAGGGGTACAACTCCACACAATTCCCACCACCAGCTCTCCGTATCCCATCGCCTCCCCTGATAGTTTTCCTATTCTTTATTCCTCTGGGAGTATGGACCCAAGGTCATTGTGGGATGCAGAAGGTGGAAGGTCTGGCTTCTGTAATTGCTTCCCCACTGAACATGGACATTGACTGATTGACTTGGTCTAAGTTTTAAGAGAGTCAGCATATCAAAGACTCAGTCAACAATGTTCTGTGCATTAAAAGTTTTGAGACATTCAATCAAATTTCCCCTGTCATATTAATTAAATAGTGATTTATATGACTACAAATTGCTAGGAGTACACATAAACACCATTCCCACCACCAAAAGACTGTGTCCTATCCCATCCTACCCCCACCGCATGAAACTGAACATCTACCCTCACCCTCAACCCAGGGTTTTAACTTTGGTGCCCTACTCCAAATTCAGTCAAATCCTACTTTGAGTTTCCCTTTCTGTTCTTCTTTTTCACCTTCTGTTTATGAGTGGGATCATCTCATACTCATCCATATCTTTCTGACTTAGCTCACTTAACATAATTCCTTCTAGCTCCATTGAAAATGGGTCAGAGAAGGTGGGTTCACTGTTCTTGATAGCTGCATAGTATTCTGTTGTGTATATGTACCACAGCTTTCTCAGCCACTCATCTGTTGTTGGGCACCTGGGTTGCTACCCGGTTTTAGCTATTATGAATTGTGCTGCTATTTCTGGTCCTTTTTCCAGCCATGACATCATCTCCCCAGACAATAACTTGGATTCACCTGCATATCAGATTTCAGGCTCAGGAACAAACAAACAAACAAAAAACTAGTATAGCCACAGGCCCTTTTGGAATATAACTAATATATGCCCACTAGCTATCAACAAAACAGAGACCCCCCTCAACTCTTCATCTGTAGTATTCGAGACTTTAGGTTCATAATTAATCAATAACTTGTTTGGATTTGTATGTTAACTCTCTTTTCAGCCACCAGGTTCCAGATGCTACCATGATGCCAACCAGACTTCCCTGGACAGACAACCCCACCAATGTGTCTTGGAGCTCTGATTTCCCAGAACCCTGCCCCAGTAGGGAAAGAGAGAGACAGGCTGGGAGTATGGATCAGTCTGTCAATGCCCATGTTCAGCGATGAAGCAATTACAGAAGCCAGACCTTCCACCTTCTGCATCCCACAATGACCCTGGGTCCATACTCCCAGAGGGTTAAAGAATAGGAAAGCTATTTGGGGAGGGGGTGGGATATGGAGCTCTGGTGGTGGGAATTGTGTGGAGTTGCACCCTTCTTATACTATGGTCTAGTAAGAGTTTCTGTTTTATAAAAAAAATAAAAAAAATAGAAAGCTAATCAAGGGGGAGGGGATGAAATACGGAGTTTCGGCAGTGGCAATTGTGTGGAAATGTACCCCTCTTATCCTATGGTCTTGTCAGTATTTTCATTTGATAAATAAAAAATAGATACTACTTTAAAAAAACTGGCATCAAATGCTTGAAGGACTGTGGAATGACAGTAACTTTATTGATTGATCGCCTCCAGGGTTATTGCTGGGCTCGGTGCCTACACTATGAATCCACTGCTCCCGGAGGCTATTTTTTTTTCCTCTTTTGTTGCCCTTTTTTTTTTAATTGTTGTTGTTGGATAGGACAGAGAGAAATGGAGAGAGAAGGGGAAGACACAGAGGGGGAGAAAAAGATAGACACCTGTAGACGTGCTTTACCACTTGTGAAGCGACCCCCATGCAGATGGGGAGCCAGGGGTTCAAACCAGGATCCTTACACCGAGTCCTTGTGCTTTGAGCCATGTGCATTTAATCAGCTGTGGTACTGACCAGCCCCGTAACTTTCATTTGTCAGACTGTTCAGTGATTTTTCCCCTACTTTTTCGTTTGTTTGTTTGTTTATTGATTGATTGATTGTGACTAGAGCTATTCTGGGGCTGGGTGTTTGTACAACAATGATTCTACTGCTCCTGGTAGCCAATTTTATTTCTGATAGAGACATGGATATGGAGAGAGGGGAGAGGGGGGAAGAATTGGAGATACCTGCTGCTCCCCTCCTTGTGAACTTTCCCTTCCCCCACAGAACTGGGACACAGGACTGGGGGCTTGAACCTGGGTCCTCATGCATGGTAACATGTGCTTTCTAGTAGATGTGCCTTGCCTAGTACCTTGTCTGAGTGTAATGTGTTCGACTTTTGTATTATTTACACTTGAGTGAGATGGTTTTTCTGGGCCAAACTATTTTAAAATGATCTGGAAGGGGACATGGAGGGGCAGCACACCCAGTAAGACATTTCCTTTACCACGTTCAGAGGCCTGGGTTTGAACCCTGGTATTACAAGGGAACATTGGAAGGTGCCAGGGATGTCTGTGGGTGGTGGAGCAATGTTGTGGTGTCTTTACTTTCCCTTCCACCTCTGTCTCTCCAACTAAATACAAAAAAAGAAAAGAAAAATTATGTCCATGAGACCGCTCAGTGGTATCTGGTACTCAAGAGGCTTTGCTTGAGATAATCCCTACTTATACCCCCTCCCTCCCATAGTCTTCTTTTCACCAGAGGAGCACTTTTGAGCTTTGGCTTGTGATGATGCCTGGGATTGCATCTGAAACCCTGGAGTCCCCATCTTGACGGTCTTTTGCATAATGCTACCTCCCAAGCCCTGGCTCTGCATTAGAAATGTGTACGGGAAGGGGAAGAGGTAATGAGGGCTTGACCTGGGGTCCGTGTGCATGGTCACATGTTTACTCTACTGGGTGTGACACAGCCTGCCCCTTCTCTTTTTCTTTCTTCCTCCAGGGTTATCACTGGGGCTCAGTATGGGCACTGCAAATCCACCGCTCCTGGAGGCCTTTTTTCCCCATATAGATATTTCTAACTTATTTGATAGGACAGAGAGAAAGTGATAGGGGAGGGGAGGATATAGAGGGAGAGAGAAAGAGAACTGTAGACCTGCTTCACCACTTTTGAAGCATCTGGGCTGCAGTTGGGGATTGGGAGCTCACACCGGATCCTAGCGTGTGTCCTTGTGCATAGTACTAAGTGTACTTAACTGGGTGTGCCACCACCAGCCCAGCACCCCCCATTTTTCTTTAAAATGAAAGCTTCAAGGGTCAGACGGTGGTGCATCTGGTTGAGCACACATGCTGCTATGTGCATGGACCCCGGTTCAAGGCCCTGGTCCCCACCTGCAGGTGTCTCTCTGTCTCTTCTTTTCTGTCCCCCTTTCTTCTTAATTGCACTCCTTCCTATCAAGTAAAAAATAGTAAAGAAAAAGAAAAATGAAAAAAACAATAAAATAAAAATTTCAAGATTCACATAAATAATAATAAAATTCACATAAAATAATAAAGTCGTATATAACCAGATTTTTTTGTTGTTGTTGTTTTTACCAGAGCACTGCTCTGCTCTGGCTTATGGTGGTGCAGGGGATTGAACCTGGGACTTTGGAGCCTCAGGCATGAGAATCTCTTTGCATAACCATAATGCTGTCTACCCCACCACAACTGGATACAGTTTTTAGTGAACAGCAGAGGTACCTCTGTCAACTTACTTGTCATTTAGTTGGTCAATCTTTATTTGACAGAAATAGTTCAGAAATACTTAATGAAAAATAATAAAAAAGTCAACTATTGGCACAGGGTTAATGTGAAAATCAGGTAACATAAACATTCGCTCTTTCTGTCACCTTGAAGTGCCTAACCCATAGTCCTTGGACTATTTACCAAGCTATGAATCTGTTTGCCTCTGGCAGTAAATCACTTACATACTTGCCCCATCATTAGTAAATATCTATTTTGATTCTATATTGCCAATGTATAATTATATGTTGAACTATAAGTGGAACTAAAAATGATGCTATGCATTTCTAAGCATTTGCTCCACTTCTGGATTTTGGGTGCTATGACAGCTCTATCCATCCTGATGTATTTTCTATATATCTGTTGATAAACAGCCAAAACCAGGGCTGAGTAGATAGGGTAATGGTTATGCCAAAAGACTTGGATTCCTGAGGCTCCGAAGACCCAGGTTCAATTCCCAGCACCACTGTAAACCAGAGTTGAGCAGTGCTGTAGTAAGAAACAAACAGCCTACACACATCTTTGCTGGCATTAGCTATTTATGTTCTTTCTGTTTTCTTAAAAGGTTTTTATTGATTACATACAAGACAGTTAAACATGATACAGAAAGAGAAGTCAGCACAGTCTGGGTGCTGGGAATTGAACCAGGACTCCAGTGCTCTACCGGTTAAGTTAGGTCTCCAGGCTCAGTTTCTGTCTTTCCTATTGTATGACTTTTTTCACAGGTATGAAGTGCTAGATCATTTTTTTCTGTACTTTTAAAGATTTTTGACATATAATTACTTTAGTTGTATTCAGAGAACCATTACTACAATTTGTGTGTGTGCTTCTGATTTTCATGTAGTTTGTGTCTAGTTTGAAATGTTAAGGAGTTGTACATGCTACCTGTATATTTTAATGTTTTCCACAGGAGTTGAGAGAGATAAAACTATTTCCAGAATCATTTCACATTTCCTTAAAAAGTTACCTGCCCAGAACTGTTCGTAGGATTGAATAGAGGGTTTTGAAGTTGTTGGTAAGTAATGAGGAAAGGTGATGATGGGGGTCAGGTTTTTTTTTTTTTTTTGGTCTAAATTAAAAGTTTGACTAATTCACAGACAAATAACATTATTCTCAATATATCTCACTCAGTTAATACCAGTAATAGGTGGTAATGTTTAATAAGTGGATAATATAGTGTGATTTGAATGAACCAGTCCCTTAAATGAAAAACAAATGCCTATTTTGATTCAGAAATGGAAGAGGAAATACATTGCTACTCTTGGGATTCCTTTAACTTGGAGATTTAAATACTGTCATTGCTTAGAATGAGTAATTCAATAAAAGGCCAATATTTGAAATATAATTTGTGCAAGGTATATATGAGAAGGACCTTTCATGACAGCAGATTTCTCTCTTTCTGATTAGCAGACATCTAGAAACCTTCAAACTGCCATTTCCTGGTATCTGACAGTGAGCAAGACCCTTTCTCGAAAATAAATCTGACAATACAAATGTTAAGTCAGGTCAGACTAATTTTTACCAAAAACTCATTATAAAACTGTGACCATCACAAAAAAATTTCACCAAAGAACCGAGCTTTGATGATTCCGGGTCTCCTTACACAACATTAATTCCTTGATTTTTCTTCAGTGGCTGTAATGTCTCCATCATGCGGAATTTGCCTTGTACAACTTGAGAACTCCCAAAGATAATGTCGAAGTGAGGACTGTGGCCTCACGATTAGTACTGACAACAGCACAGTGTCAGAGGCCATGCATTCAGTAAGGGAAGGTCATCTCTCAGCCTCTCGTCCTTAACCCCTAGGATTTCCTCTGTAATACCTCTTGGAGGTCTTATAAAAGACCCTAGCTCAGATCTTTTCCTCCAGTGGGATATTTTTAACCTGCGTTAATATCACAACTATTTTGTTATGTGCAATGAAATTAGCAGTGATTCCATTTGTTGAAATCATACGTAGACAGCAGTGCTCTCTGCCTTGTTACCAAATGAGTACAGCATGCCCTTCAATAATTCTTTAAACTCTCAAATGTCTTGGAAATGATATGCTGGAATATTACTGAGCTGTGACTGAAGCACCATTTGTGCTAAATATGACAGCTCACAAATGATATTCCTCTATAAAAGTTCAAACTACATTAATCTTTTAGGGAGGCTCATTGACTAGGAAGATGACTTCGATATAAAATAAAGACACCGAGGGCTCACCAAGGAGAGCATTTCTGGTCAAGATTTCTAGGAACAAGTGTAAAGGCAAGTCCATAAGTTAACCCTTTCATGACTAGGATGTAAGCAAGAGAAAGCAACTCTGAAGATCACAGAGAGATTGAAACTGATAATACAATTCTTTAATTACTTAAATTATTTTTAAAAATATTTATTTATTTATTCCCTTTTGTTGCCCTTGTTTTATTGTTGTAGTTATTATTATTGTTGTTATTGATGTTGTTGTTGGATAGGACAGAGAGAAATGGAGAGAGGAGGGGAAGATAGAGGGGGGAGAGAAAGACACCTACAGACCTGCTTCACCGCCTGTGAGGTGACTCCTCTGCAGGTGGGGAGTTGGGGGCTTGAACGCTGGTCCTTGTGCTTTGCACTACATGCGCTTAACCCACTGCACTACCGCCCGACTCCCTAAATAATTTTTTATAGCCATCAGTGTTATTACTGGGGCTCCATGCCTGCATGAGGAATCAATGTGGCTTATTTTATGTTGTAGATAGGACAGAGAGTAATTGAGAGGGAAGGCGGGATAGAAAGAGAGAGAGAGAGGGGGTGAGAGAGGAAGAGAGAGAGAGATGTCTGCAGCAGTACTTCACTGCGTGTGAAGCTTCCCCCTTGCAGGTGAGGATCTGGGTCTTGGATTGCATTCCATGCATGTGGTAATGTGTATACTCTGTCCCATGCACCACTTGCCTGTTACCAACACAGTATTTTTTTTTTTAAAAAAAGTTCATATATTTGTTAGGGCAAAGAGAAATTGAACTTCACTGCTTACGAAGCAAACCCCCCCCCCCCCCCCCGCAGATGCGCTTAAACCGATGTGCTAGTGCCCAACCCCTCCGTTTTTTTTTTTTTTTTTTTAAAATCAGAGTACTGCTCAGCTCTGGTTTATAGTGGTGTGGGGTTTGAACCTGGGACTTAGGAGCCTCAGGCATGAGAGTGTCTTTGCATAACCATTAGGCTATCTCCCCTTCCCCACCTTTCCAAATAAACAGTTAACGTCACAAAAATTCTAAAAGAAAGACAAGATTTAAATAAAGCAACCCCCCCAACCTTTTATTTATTTATTTATTTGATAGAGACAGGAGTCGAGATAGAAAAGGGAGATAGGGAGAGAGACAGAGAGACACCTGCAGTCCTGCTTCACCACTTGCAAAGCTTTCCCCCTGCAGGTGGGGAAGCAGGGCTTGAATCTGGGTCTTTGTACATTGTAATGTGTGCACTCAACCAGGTTTGCCACCACCTGTCCTCCAAAAATAAACTTTTAGACTATAGGATTAGTTAAAGGTTACCCAAAGGCAAAGGTAAAGAAGGGTTGGGAAGTTGGGACAAAGAAGACAGATGTGTGGTGAAGTCCAGAAGTGGCCTTGGAGTAGCGAACTCAATGGAGTGTGTAGACATTGATTTGCCGATAGTTGATTTTTCATGATTCACAGCTGAAACTAATGTAGTATAATGTAATGTAACTTCAATTAGAAAATGATACATTCAAGCAAGTAAAGATGATCTGAAATCCTATCACCTAGAGACAAGCTCAGTTAACATTCTTTGACATATGTGTATCATTAGGATGACAGTGGACATACTTCCTTAAGGTAATAAACTGATGGATTTCTGAGGAATTTCTGGAATTCACAGAAACCCAACTTGAAAACTACAGGTTTGAACTTTAAGGCCTATTCCAGCATTATGTAAGGGATGATGATAGTCTAAAATCAATCAGAAAAAATACTAGAAAAGTATTTATGGGGGACTGGTAGATATCACAGTATTCAAGGACCTAGGTTTGAACCCCATGACCACACGGAAGTGCATATGTGACAGGTTCTGTGGGGTCATTTTCTGTCTGCCTCCCTCTCTCTTTCTTCCTCATTATCTTAAAAAGGCTCGAATCTTCTGTGAGTGGTGGAATCATACTGGTTGGAAGAAGTCCCACATGCTAAAAAAAGGAAACTTTATGGTGTAAAATTAGCCGTCCAGTAACACTATGGATGATGGTGGCAGGTGGATGATGGAGGAGGCTCAGCGCTCACATTACCATGGATGATGGTGGCAGGTGAATTATGGAGGAGGGTCAGCGCTCACATTACCATGCGCAAGGACCTGGGTTCAAGCCCCCGCTCCCCACCTGCAGGGAGGAAGCTTCATGTGCAGTGAAGCAGGTCTGCAGGTGTCTAACTTTCTGTCTCCCTATCTCCCTTCCTCTCTCAATTTCTCTCTGGCCCATCCAATAAAATAGGGAAGGAAAAAAAAAAAGGAAAAATAGGCCAACAATTCTTGTATTTTTAACTTGAGAACAGCTATGGGAAAAGCAAGAGTCCAACCTTATTTTTATTACTCTGCCTCTCATTCACTCATTTTATTCAACTAGGGCCTCCTTGCATTCCCAGCTGGGCTTTTGCTCGGGCTGTTTCTTTTGTCTGATCCACTTTTTGAACAGGTAACTGCTTCTTCATCTCCTCCTCCTCTACCAAATCTGTTCAGATTTTATATCTCTATGGTAACTCTCTGGTCAGATTATCTGGTACCACAGCACAGTCCTGCACACTATGGTATTCACCCTCCTTTCCTTCTTTTACCTGGTCTGTTTGGTTTTCATAGCACCATTACCTGCTGTCACGACAGGTGACTCATTTCCTTATGTTTCCTGGTTGTGTATCTCCGCATCCTCCAGTAGAACATAAAAGTACCAAGGACAGGTAGTTTTATCTTTCAAGTCCCTAGATCAGTGCCTGCCGCACAGATGGTTCCCGAGTGGAGGTGTGGAGTGGATTAATTGGCATTGAAGAATTTGGAGACTTTTGCATTGGAGGGTGAGCTCATGAGAAGAGGCATAGATTTGGAGTAGTAGGAAAGATCTAAGAATTACTACCGGGATAGAATCTGTAAGACTCAGAAGGGAAAATGAAACAAAACAACAACAACAAAAAAAACCAGACTTCTATTGTAAACCATTAAATCACTACAATTAAAACATAAAAAAAAGAAGAAAAGAAAAGAAAACCTACCAGATATCTATTTAAGGTCTTGTACTGAAGAGATTCCTTGCCTTCTAGCTACTAAACAATTTTAAATTGTCAATCTTTTTTAGTTTTATCCCAATATAGTCTACAGTTTTCCAAGTACAGTTTTTCTCAACCTTTCCCCAGCATAATTTGTAATAAAGAAAGCCTCACAGTACTGGGTTAAAAGAGTCTATTATTTTTAGGTTAAATGTATTGAATGCTGAGAGTCAGAACCAGTTGACCTATTGATTTGAGAGCCAAGACAGAAAGTCCATTTATCTGGCAAGTTCTGACTTTACATGTTAGAAAGATCTCCGGTAGTATTGATTATCTGCTTCTGGGTGACATCAATATAGTTCACAACTGGTTGCTTCTAAATGTAATTTGAGTAGAGATGGTGACTTTAATATGCTAGCTAATATAATGATGAAAGAAGGCAGTAGTATACATATAGATTTCCTACATAAATATGTGGGACAGGATATTAATTTTGCACTTATTTATTTATCTGCCTGTAGGGTTATCACTGGGGCTCTGTACTGGTGTTAAGAATCCACTGTTCCTGGTGGCCATCTTTTTCTTCCCTATTTTATTAGATAGGACAGAGAGAAATTGAAAAAGGAAGGGAGATAGGGAACGAGAGAAAGGTAGATACCTGCAGACCTGTTTCACTGCTCGTGAAGCTTTCCCCCTGCAGGTCGGGAGCTGGCGCTTCAACCCGAATCCCTGCGCATGGCAATGTGTGCGCTTAGCCAAGTGTGCCGTCGCCAGCTCTAACGTTGCCATTTTATTATAGGAAAGTCACTTAATCCACCACCGCCAGTATTTCTGTTTGTCTTTGAGTTTTGCCTGTGGCACTTCTTCTTCTTCTTCTAGCGTTTGCCCTTCTTCCGTAGCCAGTCAACAGCGTTAGGTTGAAAGCTGTCAGGAGCTGCTTGTTGAAACTGACCATCCTTCCTAGCTGACTGAATCCACATGGATCCCAGTCACTTTCAAAGCCAACAACAAGCAGCTCCTGTGGCACTAAGATGGTAAAAGAACATTCCTGCCTAGACTCTTCACAGTCAGCGATATGTAATGTGACAGTGCGAATAAGATACTTGATGGATAGTTTGTAATTTTTTTGACTTGCATATCAAAGAATATACTCAGTTTCAATTTACAAGTTCAAATCCCTTCATTCCCTTAATACTTGCACTCAAATCTTCCAGATACCAGTAGGTCAAGTCTCAGATGCTAATATTCATCTTAGTGGTGAGTCCCATGTACCTAGAATCTGAGGGATAGCATTAATAGTTGACATTATTTCCCCTTTTTGAATCATACTTGCATTTTCAGCCAATACTGTCTTTTAATAAGAATCTTTTCCATATGCATCTTACTGTTCTTTTCTATTTCCTTCCTTGATGTTTCTTATGACATAAAAAAGCTTTTTGTTAGTTTGTTTTATTTTAATTTTTACTACTTTTTTTTGACCACCAGGATTGCCACTGGGGCTCCTTGACAACACTATGAATCCACTGCTTCCGGGTCATTTTTTTTTCTTTCTTGTCTCCCTCAGTCCTTTCCCTTCCCTTCCCTTCCCTTCCCTTCCCTTCCCTTCCCATTTTTCCTTCCTCCTTTCCATCCATCTCCTTCTTTCTTTCTCTCTCTCTTTCTTTCTTTCCCTTCCTTCCTTTCTCTTTCTTTCTTTCTTCTTTCTTTCTTTCTTTCTTTCTTTCTTTCTTTCTTTCTTTCTTTCCTTCCTTCCTTCCTTCTTCCTTCCTTCCTTCCTTTCTCTTATTCATTTTATTTTATAGCACAAAGAGAAACTGAGGGGGAGAGAGGGAGGGAGGGAGGGAGGGAGAGAGAGAGAGGGAGAGAGAGAGAGAGAGAGAGAAAAGAGAGGAGAAAGAAGAGAGGGAGAGAAGGAGAGAGAGGGAGAGAGACTGACACTTGTAGACCTGCTTCATTGCTTATGAAGTGAAGTGTCCCCCTTGCAAGTAGGGACCCAGGGTTCAAACTAGGCTCCTTGAGCATGATGATGGGTGTGCTCAACAGGGTGCACCACTACTGCCCCCTCTATTTTGCTCTTAATAAAATCAGAAGCATAACAACTATTTATGATTTAACTATAATCCTCATCACCTTATCTAGTCCAGTTGGCAAGTCTGTCTTCAGGTGTTTATTTCTTTACCGGAGTACCGCTCCTCTCTGGCCTATGGTGAGATTCAGTTTGGGACCTTCGAACCTCAAGCTTGAAAGCTGTTTATGCCCTTCAGTTACTTTCTCTAAAATGCATATGTTTATTTTGCTTAGAAATTGAGAGGGAAGGGGAAGATAAAAAGGGAGAGAGCGACAGCAGCAGCACTGCTTCCCTGTTGGTGAAGCTTCCTCTGTGCAGGTGGAGACCAGAGCTTGAAACTAGGTCCCCTTGCACTGTGATGTCTGCACCCAACCAGGTCTCGCACCTGGTCTTTCTCTACATATGTGTGTGTGTGTGTGTATACATACATACATATATCTATATACTAATATTTATTTGTTCCCATTGGTTGCCCTTGTTTTATTTATTTATTTATTTAATTTTTTATTTATAAAAAGGAAGCATTGACAAAACCATAGGATAAGAGGGATATAACTCTACACAGTTCCCACCAGAATTCCATATCCCAACCCCTCCCTTCCCCTGATAGCTTTCTTTTCTTTTTTTTTAATTATCTTTATTTATTTATTGGATAGAGACAGTCAGAAATCAAGTGGAAGGGAGAGACAGAGAGGGAAAGAGACAGAGAGACACCTGCAATCCTGCTTTACCACTTGCAAAGCTTTCCCCCTGCAGGTGGGGACCAGGGACTTGAACCTGGGTCCTTGCATATTGCAACATGAACACTCAACCAGGTGCACCACCACCCACACCCCTGATAGCTTTCTTGCTCCTTAATCCGCTTAATCTACTGGGAGTATGAAACCAAGGTCATTGTGGGGGTGCAGAAGGTGGAAGGTCTGGCTTCTGTAATTGCTTCCTTGCTGAACATGGGTGTTGACAGGTCTATCTTTACTCCCAACCTGCCTCTCTCTTTCCCTAGTGGGGCGGGGCTCTGGGGAAGCAGAGCTCCAGGACACATTGGTGGGGTTGTCTGTCCAGGAAAGTCTGGTTGGCATCATGCTAGCATCTGAAACCTGGTGACTGAAAAGAGAGTTAACATACAAAGCCAAACAAATTGTTGACCAGTCATGACCCTAAAGGCTGTAATAATGCAGATGAAGAGTTGGGGGCAGGGTCCTCCCTTTTGTAGATAGCTAGTAAGCATATTTTAGTTAAATTCCAAAGGACCTGTAGCTATGCTACTTTTTTGTATTTTTATTTTCCATGAGCATGAAATCTGATATGCAGGTGGATCCAAGTTATTGTCTAGGGAGGTGATGTCATGGCTGGAAAAAGAACCAGAAAGCTGGATCAGGGAAGAGAGTAACTCCCAAATATGGGAAAGGGTTATATATATTGTTGAGTGTAAACCCTATCAATTTGATCTGATCTGGAGCCCATATTCAGCTTGGGAGCCTATGTGACCTCTGCATCCCTGTAGATCTGAGCTCACATTCTGTGGTCATGAGTCGGAACATTCCAAGCTGCCCCAATATCTGGATCCATCTTCCTCAGGTGTAGCATAGAGTATGTTGTCCAGCCTCCCTTTGGAAGATGGAACTTTCTCTACTGTTGCTGATCCAAGTTGAGGGCAAGGTCCTATGGGGGCCCACAAAGGGGTCTATTTTGTTGTTCCTGATAGAGATGACTGGTAACATTGGAGAGAGGGATTTATTTGAGGTCTAAGCCCATCATATCTGTTTGGGAATCTCAGGACTCCCCAATTAAGGCCCCAGCTGATGGGGTGACCTGATAGTGACTAAAGAGTCATAGTTAAAGTCTGCCAGTATCTTGCCCTTATTCAGCTTTTGCAGTCCTTACTTTGATAAGGTTAGCTTTGGAGTGACTGAGGGAAGTGTAATAGGAAGTAGGTGGGGAGGGTATCTATTTCTGAGTAGACACTATTTCATTATGAACTTTATACTGACTCAATGTTGACTATTGTGTACTGTTGTTTTCAATGGGTTATGTTGTTTTCGCTGGGCTGGCTTCACGGGCGGGTAACAGACGACCAGGGACTCATGGTTGAGCTGTAGGCAGTATCTCTTTATTCATGCAGGACGCAGCACAATCTAAGATGAGCTAAGCTAAACTCAAAGTACAGTACAGTACAACTCACAATGCTGTCTTTATATATACTTGCCAAGTAGGGTGGAAACAGGATGTGACATAGAGAGGGTGGAGAGAAAAGTGACTGGTGAAAATCAGAGTGTGACAAAGAGGGGGCAGATTAGGCGAGAATCCTATCACTGAACCACAAATGCCCTGGAGGGAGGGTGGAACTTGTTAACAGTGGTTATGTAAATAGAATGAAGTGGTTATGTAAATAGAATAGTGTTAAGCAGGGGAGATTTAAACCAAATGAAACAGAAGGGGTCTCATGCATACCAACAGTGTACTTTCGCTTTCAGGTATATATTTTGACCTAATTTATGGATAGATGTGAACATATGCTCTATTTCATGGGACCAGTTCTATATCTAGGTTTTGGGACTTTGTTAGGCAGTGAACCACCTGGAATGGAATTTGAGAATACTATGAAAGAAAGGTTTCTCCCGAGTAATGAGGGTGAAGGGTTGACATTCCACACCTGATGTCTCTGGACACAGTTTTAAGTGAAGCATGCTGAGGTGGTACTCATTGCATTGATTAGGTTGGGATTGGCAGATGCAATATATTTGGTATGAATTGAGAGAAGCATGCAGGGAAGTGAGCCCCACTCTGGAGGTTCCAGAACTGAGGTAAATATAGGCACTATAGAGGAAGCAGGAGGTTCCTGCTGTGTTAGGGTTTAAGAAGGCAATAGATAGGTATTGCTGTAAATTTGGCAATTGTGTTAATTATGAAAAATCCCTTTGTTGGGATTTGCTGTATCATACACAACATCACCATAGTTTATGTCCTTTGACATTATTTGTATATAACTGTGCCACCGGTTGCTTCTGTTCTCCCTGGTCTAAGCTTTTAAGAGAGTCAACATATCAAAGACTCAGCCTATGGTCTGTGCATTAAAAATTCTGAGACAGTCATTCAATTTTTCCCCTCTCATATTACTTAAATAGTGATTTATATGACTACAAATTAATAGGAGTGTACATAGACATCATTCCCACCACCAAAAGACTTGTCCCATACCACCCCCCACCCCCAACCGCCAGCAAAGCCTAACTTCCGCCTTCACCCTCTACCCAGAGATCATTACTTTGGTGCCCTACTCCAAATTCAGTCAAATCCTGCTTTGAGTTTCTCTTTCTGTTCTTCTTTCTCAACTTCTGTTTATGAGTGGGATCATCCCATACTTGTCTTTATCTTTCTGACTTAGCTCACTTAACATAATTCCTTCTAGCTCCCCCTTTTTTTTATTGTTTAGTTATTGATGTCGTCATTGTTGGATAGGACAGAGAGAAATGGAGAGAGGAGGGGAAGACAGAGAGTGGGAGAGAAAGAGAGACACCTGCAGACCTGCTTCACCACTTGTGAAGCGACTCTTCTGCAGGTGGGGAGCCGGAGGCTGGAACCAGGATCTTTATGCTGGTCCTTGTGCTTTGCACTGGTCCTTGTGCTTTGCGCCATGTGCCTGCTGCGCTACCACCTGACTCCCTATATATATGTTTTTTAAATTTTTTTAAAAAATTTATTTTTTGGTTACTGGGGCTTCATTGCTCTGAGCTTTTTCTCATGAAAAGAGGAGAAGAGAAAAGAGAGAGGAGAGAGGAGAGGGAGAGAGAGAGAAAGGGAGGGAGAGATAGAGAGAAAGAGAGAGAGGCTGACTAACTGTAACATCAAAGACCGCTCCAATGCAATGGATTTCTGACTGGAACTTTGGTTACATGCATGACAAAACAGGCACACTATTCAAGTGAGTTATTTTGCTAGCTCAATTTCTATCTCCCAGATGGTTACCTTAATCTTATTAACTACCTTTGGCTCCTAGATAGAGAAATTGAAGGAAGAGCAAGATAGAGAAGGAGGGAGAAAGAGATACACTTGTAGCACTGCTTCACTGCTTTGTGAAGCTTCCCCCTGCAAGGGACTTAAACCGAGGTCTGTTCACCTAACTTGTATTTTCTGGAGTCTGGGCAATGGCTGGTACATAGTTCATGCCTCATCAATTCTTTTTAGAATGAAGAAAGCTTGCTAACATACACAGTTAAAAATGTGGTAACTCAGCAGACTTTCATGTGTAAGATCCCAGAGGTTTGATATTCAGCACCACCATATGCCAGAGCTGGGAAGTACTTTGGTCTCTACCATATCTAAAGATAAATAAAGTTAAAAAGATTAAAGAGATGAGTCATATTCACTATTTAAAAAAATCATAGCAGTAAGAATTGAAACACCCCCCCCCCCCGAGATTATCTGGTTCATTCTTCACGTTACCCAATTCTTCAGTGTGTTATTAGCTCACCCTTTTAAAGCTATAGTATTTTTATTTTTTTTTGCTTCCAGGGTTATCACTGGGTCTGGGTGCCTGCACTATGAATCCACTGCTCCTGGCAGCCATATTTTTTTCCAGTGTTGTTGCTGTTGGGTAGGACAGAGAGAAATCGAGAGAGGAGGGGAAGATAGAGAAGGGGGAGCCTTCTCCCCTGAAACGGGATCCTTGAGCCAGTCTGTGCCATGTGTGTTTAACCCGCTGCGCTATCATCTGTCCCCCTCACTACTTCTTTTTAAATAAATGCTTCTACAAATGAACTTAAAAAAAAAAGTAAATCTCTTAGACTTGATGAAAACTACTGTATTTACTAGACAGACGGGCACAGAACTTGGTGGTGGGTGCAGAGCTGTACAGGCACAGAGATGGGTGTGAAAACAGAGCCCTGATATTTTGTGATTTTGTAAGCCAATGTTAAGTCACTAATAAAAACTATTTATTAAAAAAAGTGCCAGGTGATGGTGCACCTGGTTGAGCACACATATTACAGTGCACAAGGACCCAGGTTCAAGCCACTGGTCCCCACCTGCAGGGGGAAAGCTTCATGAGTGGTGAAGCGAGGCTGCAGGTGTCTCTCTGTTTCTTTCCCTCTTTTTCACCCCCTCCATTCTCAATTTCTGTCTGTATCTTTCTAATAAGTAAACAAAAATTTCAAAAAAGAGGAAAAAAAAGCTGTAGTGACTGGAGAGGCGACTCAGTGGTAGAGTGTAGGGTGTGTGTGTAACAGCCCTGGAATCTCTCCTGGGCACTGCGTATGCCAGAGCTGAGTGGTGCTTTGGACTCTCCCCACCCAGCCCCCCCCCCAAGAAATAAATAGGTCTAAATGCCTTTTATAAATGGTGTGTGTACTGAATAAAGTGATTTTTACATTGGCAAGTTTAACATTTTTGTATGGACTGTATGTGAAGCTTAAAGATATGCTGAAGTATGAATGGGAGGTAGAGGCACAGAAAAAAAAAACAACCCTAGTATTTGGAGGTAATAAAACAAAGAACTCACTAGATATTTGCTACACATATTAATTGATCCCATTTCCTGAGATGTAGGTGTTTTACAGTGGCCAGATTGTTGTTACTATGTGAAAAGTATGCTTTAAAACATGGTCCCTTGTCAGTTTTATGTTTTTGTGTTTGAATGATCTTAAAATCTGACAGTTCACGGGACACATCTTTTTGGCATGTCAAGGCTCTTTATGCTGGGTTTGGTCACTAAAACTCATCGTGACACTGGGCTATTGGAAATGGTTTTTTTTTGACCCTCTAGAAAATAAATTTTACTGATTTAACATTGGATTACAATGTATAATTATAGTATTGAATTGTCAGAAAAGTCATGATACATTTTTGCATAAAACAGAGAAAATATATGTCATGACTTTTCTGACAATCCAATACTTGCACCCTGTCTTTTATATCCATGCATCTATATCTATCTTATCATCTGTGTGTGCACAACTCATTGCATTCACCACCAAGGTTACACTAAAAAGAACCCTCCACCTGGAGACACTTTGATTTGGAGAGAAGCTGATGCTAGTGCTTTGGGTATACATGGAACATGAATAAAAATGACTGGACTTTACTGACAGTACAGTTATCTTGAAGAACACTCTATATAAAATGGGTCATAGTCCTCAAATACATGTAAATATTTCCTTCTCTTTTTTCATCAAGACTACTATTACAGGAATAAGACAAACAGCATTTTTAGCAATAGTGTTATCTAGGAAGAATCTGTATTTTTTTTTTTACACTTATACCACTTGATATTCTCTATCATTCTTTAAGCAAATGACCAATCTAGTTTTCAAAATGAAAGCTTATTATTACTGAAGGAATTGCCAGTGTTTTACTGCAACTCCAAAAACAGAAATGTTCCGTATAACAGTGCATACTTTGTTGTTTAAGGTGGTCACTTTTAATGTAGGCATACTCATTTGCCTACACTGGCCAGGAAGTAATTTTGCTTCTTGTAGCATCTCATAATTGGTACTGCCCAAGACTAAAGTAATTTAAATGACTTCTAGATATGTCTCTTTTAAGATTCTTCAAGTGCAAATGAATTAATATATGACATAATGTACTGAAACTAAAAAAAGGAAAACAAGAAAAAAAGTCCTTTATAGTCTTCCCTTGATTTCACCAATAAAGTAGCATCTTACTTTATAATCTGGTCTCTCCTATGCCATGAATTTTCTCTTTCTTGTTCATTCTGTTCAGTACAGTTGTTGCTATCATCAGCATGCACTGGCTCAGTTTTTACTTTCATCCCTGACTCTGAATACAACAAATCATCGGGTCAAGAAATTCAGACAATTTTGAATCCTCTGAGCGACTCATTCCAGATTCTGAAGTCATTGGACTTGGTTGGCATTTCTCTACCTCCATTGGGACTCTCCAAGTCTCTCTTGCTTGGCGGGCTTGGTATTCGTTTATGTGATGATGCAGATGTACAGAAAGCAGCTTAAGGTCTTCTTTTAAAAAATTTTTAAATTATTTTTAATTTTTATTGGCTATAGACAGCCAGAAATTGAAAGGAAGGGGGAGACAGAGAGGAAGAAAGACAGAGAGATACCTGTAGCCTTGCTTCACCACTCGTGAAACTTTTCCTCTGCTGTGGGGACTGGGGGCTCGAACCCGGGTCCTTGTGTACTGTAACATGTGCACTCAACCAGGTGCACTACCATCTGGCCCCAGCTTAAGATTTTCTAACTTCTCACTTTATTTTCTCAGAACTCCTTGTCAAGTTATCTAAGAGGTCCAAGAATTTTATATATATATATATATATATATATATATATATATATAGAGAGAGAGAGAGAGAGAGAGAGAGAGAGAGAGAGAGGGAGAGAGAGAGGAGGAGAGGGAGGGAGGGAGGGAGATACTGGGATTTTTAAGTTCTCTCTTATGATCAAATTACATAGGGTGAAACCTTTTTAATGCTCTGAGTTTCTATAGATGAATGAGGAGATCATCACATTGCACCTGGGAGCCAAAAATTATGTGACTGTCTCCTACTGGAGGTGAAGGCTTGGAAAATAGACCTTCTAGAATATTGTCCTCTGTGTATTCCTCGATAAACGGCTCTGGAGGTGGTAGAGTGACACTCACTGGCTGTGGTTTATCCTTTGCGGACTATAAAAAACATCACTTCTCAGTTTATACTGGCCGCCACCTCCATCACTGCAGCCCTGAACCTCAGAAGAATCTCTCTTCTTTTTCTTTTTTTTTTTTTTTTTTATCAGTCTTCTGCCTTGTTTTAAAGTGACTCCTCCGCCACCACATTATCCCCCAGAATCTCTATTATTCTTTTTCTTTATTTTGTTTATTATTTTGTATTTTCCTTTTTAAACCAATGAATTTCTGCCTTGATAAACCTGAGGTGATTCTGATTTGATTCTGATTGTATGAAGAGCAATGCACAGTTCCTAGTTCATCCTTGCAATTCTGGGTTACCTTTTGAAATAATCTTTTGTTGTTAAGACTGGGTTATTATTATTTTTTTCTGAGCAGGATGCTGTCACCCATAGTATCTTCACAGAAATGTACCTTAAAATGTCAACATCTCAGCACATTTAGGTGGATCTGTCCATTCGCAGGGCAAAATAATCACTTTCTTTAATCTTTAAAACCAGCTGTTCACAGACATTAATTGCTATGTCACTTGCACTCCATGAAACAGTATTATTTGACAAAGACACACATTTTAATTTGTTTGCTGCGTCTGGTCCTATTATGCTTGATACCCACCATTGTCAGTGGTGAAGGAGTCTTGGCAACTGCGGATGACTGGCATTGTTATGCAAAATGTAATGATTCCAAATAAGACATTTTGAGTATAATTGCATTCATATATATTAGTTTGGAAAATAGGTCTTCTTTTTCCTTTAGTTGAAACCATCACATTTTCAATACGAGCACAAAATAACACAGAGCCAACCATTATTTTTGGGTTATGTGTATTTATTTTTGAAGTCAGATGGTAATGTAGAGGGTTTTGTATTTTCAATGATGAGCTCTTGTGATGCACTGATACTTTTGTAAGAAAATAAATACTTGCATTTTTAATTTATGCATCAGCATAATTTTCCAATTATTTTTCCCTATCACTAAGATTTTGAGAACTATATAACAAAGCAAAGAAATTGCATTTTACCAGTTATTATATTTAGACACCTCAATTAAAACACATAATGCATATATAACCATACCTCCTAGAACTGTAAGGGGATCCTGTAGAATCTGATAAATTGGATTATTTATTTTTTATGTGATTAGAGAATAATTAATCTTTTAAGTAAAAAATGTAGATCATGTGTACTTTATAATCTTAACACTAGAAGGATAGAAAATTTTGTACAAAGTTTTCAACCTCAAATTCTTTTTTTTTATTATCTTTATTTATTGGATAGAGATAGCCAGAGATTGAGAGGGGTGGGGGAGATAGAGAGGGAGAGAGACAGAGAGACACCTGCAGACCTGCTTTACTGCTAGTGAAGCTCTCCCCTTGCAGGTGGGGACCAGAGGCTCGAACCTGGGTCCTTGTGCACTGTAATGTGTGTGCTTAACCAGGTGCGCCACTGCCTGCCCCCCAACCTCAGATTCTTCATTATTACTTCTTGCCATAGGACTATTTATGTTTTGTAGCTGTTCTGAGCTGAGGTAATTCTGAGTCTAGTCAATTACAAGGATATAGCTGATAACTGCTAAAGACACCCATTGAATAGCATCTCCTCTTCTCTTTTTCTTTTTCTTTTCTCTTCTTTTTGCCTCCAGAGCTATCGTTGGTGCTCGGTGCAGGCACCACTGCTCCTGGTGGCTATTTTTCCATTTTATTGAATAGGACTGAGAGAAATTGAGAGAGGAGGGGCAGATAAGGAGGGGGAGAGAAACACAGACCCCTGCAGACCTGCTTCGCCACTTGTGAAGCTTCCCCCCTGAAGATGTGGAGTGGGGGCTCAAACCCGGATCCTTGTGTGGGTCCTTGCACTTAGTATTATGTGAGCTTAATTGGGCATACTGTCACCTGGCCCCCTTCTTATTTTTAATCTAACAACCTCTGGTCTTGGCTTGTGTGAATAACAATATTAGAACTAATATTAGATAATATTAGAATATTATCATCAGCCTTTCTAATCTCTTTAAAGTCTATGAAGGTCAAAGGCGTATTATTATCAGTATATATTTTTATTGTCATTGGAGTTAGTGCTCAGGCTTGGTGACTGAATGATGAATCCACCACTCCTGGCAACCGTTTTTTTCTTTTCTTTTCTTTTCTTTTCTTTTCTTTTCTTTTCTTTTCTTTTCTTTTCTTTTCTTTTCTTTTCTTTATTTGATAGAACAGAAAGAAATTGAGAAGGGGGGGAGAGGGACAGATGGAGAAACAGAGATACCTGCAGTACTTGCTTCAAGACTCATGAAGCTTCCTCCCTGCAGGTAGAGAGCAGGAGCCTGAACCTGGGCTCTTGTGTATAGTAATGTGTTTGCTTACTCAGTTGCGCCACTGCTCAGTCCCATTTTATTATATTTTATTGTCTTTATTTTATTGCTACTGGGGTTACTGGTGGATCTCAGTGCCTGCATGAGGAATCTTCTGCTTCTGGTAGCCATATATATATATACATATATATATATATATATATATATATATATATATATATATATATATATATAGTTGTTGTTTCCTTTTTACTAAATTGGACAGAGAGACATTAAGAGGTGGAGGGGAGATAAAGAGGGAGAGAGAAAGTGAGACACCTGCAGTCTCGATTCACTGCTTGTGAAACACCCCCCCTGCAGGTGGGAATGGGGGGGGGGCTTGAACCAGGTTCTTGCATTTTGTAATATACGTGCTCAATTGGGTGCACCAACAGCTGGTGTTTTGTGAAAGGTGTTTTAGACCCCAAAGTGTCTATTTTATTATTTTATTTTATTAATTTAATTTAATTTAATTTAATTTAATTTAATTTAATTTTTTTGCCTCCAGGGTCATTGCTGGGGCTCAGTGCCTGCACTACGAATCCACCGCTCCTGGAGGCCATTCTTCCCATTTTGTTGCCCTTGTTATTGTTACCATTGCTGCTGCTGTTGTTGGATAGGACAGAGGGAAATCAAGAGAGGAGAGGTAGACAGAGGGGGAGAGAAAGATAGACATCTGCAGACCTGCTTCACTGCATGTGAAGTGAACCTCTGCAGTTGGGAAGCCGGGGCTCGAATGGGGATCCTACTGCAGGTCCTTGCACTTCTCGCCATGTGCGCTTAACCCACTGCGCCCGCCCGACCCCCACAACTCACTTTTTATACATGTTGATCGTTTATAGCATATTATCTGTTATAAGTACTGGCTCTTCTGGTAGTTATCACCTCTTTGCCTGCACTATGAACCCACTGCTCCTGGCGGGCATCCTTTCTTTTTCCCGTTGCTATTGTCGCTGTAGTTACTGTTGCTGGACAGGACAGAGAGCAGTAGAGAGAGGAAGAGAAAGATATACACCTGCAGACCTGTTTCACCGTTTGTGAAGCGACCCCCGACCCCTGCAGGTGGGGAGCCGAGGGCTCGAATCGGTATCCTTTTGCGGACCTTGGGTTTCATACTATGTGCACTTAACCCGGTGCACTATCTACAGGCGCCCTCCTCTGGCAGTTTTATGAGAGGGGGATCAGTTGGGTTAAGTTGAAGGGATAAAATGAAAGTGTCCATAACTGTAAAATAAAGGTCACCAGGGAAAAGATAGTCTTTGGTGAAGATCAAATTAAAATAAGTCAGAGTCAGTTTTGAAACTGAGGACCAGAGAAGCCAAGTCAATGGTACAAGAAGTTTTTAAAAACTGCTTTTGCCATCTTCTGTTAGCAACTATGGGAGAGTAGCTTAAAGCAGCAACACTTATATAATTGTGGTCTGAACTGTGTACCGTGTCTCGTTTCTTACTCATATTTGCCAGTTCTTGGGATCATCACATGTTCCCTGAGTTCTCTGGGAAGAGTGGGCACCTTTTTCTTGGTTAAGAAGACTTGGCTACCACTTCCAAGGCCTTAACTAGTTACTACTTCTCCCCAATATAGCATTTTGTTTACACGATTATTCCTGTGATGTCTAATGTCTATTTTCCCTGAGAGACTTCGTGTTTGGATTGAAGGGATGCTTTTATTTTTGTTCATCTTCAGATTTACAAGGCCTAGACAGATTCTTTTTTTTTTGCCTCCAGGTTTATCATTGGGGCTCAGTGCCTGCACTACAAATCCACTGTTCCCAGAGGCCATTTTTTCCATTTTGTTGCCCTTGTTGTTGCCCTTGTGGTAGTTGTTATTATTGTTATAGCTGTTGTTGTTGTTGGCTAGGACAGAGAGAAATCGAGAGAGGAGGGGAAGACAGAGGGGAGGAGAGAAAGACACCTGCAGACCTGCTTCACCGCGAAATGACTCTCCTGCCGGTGGAGAGCTGGGGGCTCCAACTGGGATCCTTAGCCTGGCCTTTGCTTTGCACCATGCACGTTTAACCCACTGCACTACTGCCCCAGACAGATTCTTATTAAAGGGTGGTATACAGTGCTTGTGCTGAGTGACTATGGACAGGATCCCTTCTGTCCCCTGAAATGATGGAAACTGATTGTGACACTGTGGAGGATCCCCCCCCCCCCTTCCCAGTAAGCTGGAGCAGAGAGAGGCATTTCTAGACTTAAGATTTGGTAAGACTAGGGAGGTAAACTCCTTGTCAAAGTCATGGTGTAAATAAGCCCTCCCTTAAATTTTTAATCTTAATATCATGGTCCTAGTTTCTACTCTAGTTTTCATGGTATTTTAGTTTTCAACTCCACCATTCTGAACTCAAAGCTGGGCTCAGTGGTCTAGTTCAATTTGAATTGACCCAGAAGCCATGTGGCCACTTGATTCTACCTTGTCCCTCTGACTCTGCAGCCTAGCTGTCTAAGCGTGCGAACGTTGTTGTGCTCCTATAAATTCAGCTTTTCTTTTCTTTCTTTTTTAAAGAACATCTTTTAGTTTTTTATTTTTATTTTTTGAAAAAGGCCTATAGGTCAGTGAGTTAGCTCAGTCAGAGTACAGTACTTACATGCCAGATGGCCCAGGGTCAGTCCAGGGTATCACCTTATGCAGGAGTTGAGCCGTGATGTGTTTGTTCTTATTTGTGTCTCAAACCCCATTAAAATGTATATCCTTCTTTTTTTTAAAAAAAGATTAATTTGTTTACTTATGTGATTTCTGTATAGTTCAGTAGTATCTCATAACCACAGTTCACCTTCAGCACTGTCTGAGTTTTAATGACTTCTATGGGAAATGCACGTACGAAAACCAGAGTACAGGCTTTTTGGAGGAGAAAGCTGGGGACATGCCCCTACATGGGCAGCTAAGGCTGACAGGTATTTTCTGAGGAGTTGGTGTTCTGATAGAGGTGGCAGTTCTCACTGCCTGAGAGGTAAATATGTCAGGATAGATAGAGGAAGAATAATTGACCTGAATGTGCCAGTTATAATTTAGCAGAAGCACACCTCTAAAATAATTCACCTCCAAAGTTTCAACTGAGGTATAGAGTGTGTGTGTGTGTTGTGTGTGTGTTGTGTGTGTGTGTGTGTTGTGTGTGTGGTGTGTGTGGTGTGGTGTGTGTGTGTGTGGTGTGTGTGTGTGTGTGGTGTGTGTGTGTGTGGTGTGTGTGTGTGGTGTGTGTGTGGTGTGTGTGTGTGTGGTGCGTGTGTGGTGTGTGTGTGTGGGGAGGTGTGTGTATATGGTGTGTGTGTGTTGTGTGTGTATGGTGTGTGTGTTGTGTTGTGTGTGTGGTGTGTGTGTGTGGTGTATGTGTGTTGTGTGTGTGTTGTGTTGTGGTGTGTGTGTTGTGTGTGTGTTGTGTTGTGTGTTGTGTGTGTGTATGGTGTGTGTGTTGTGTTGTGTGTGTGTGTTGTGTGTGTTGTGTTATGGTGTGTGTGTATGGTGTGTGTGTTGTGTTGTGTGTGTGTTGTGTGTGTGTTGTGTGTGTTGTGTTGTGTGTGTTGTGTGTGTGTTGCGTGTGTATGGTGTGTGTGTGTGTTGTGTTGTGTATGTGTGGTGTGTGTGTTGTGTGTGTTGTGTTATGGTGTGTGTGTATGGTGTGTGTGTTGTGTGTTGTGTGTGTTGTGTGTTGTGTGTGTGTTGTGTGTGTGTGTTTTGCGCATTTGATCCTGGCTAGCACATACTGAGCCACTGACTTAAGCAACTAAGTAAGTAAGTAGGTGGAGACTCCTTGAAGTGAACCCTGCAGAACAACTCAAGAGTGAGGACGGGTCTGGCATCAAGGTTGATCTTAACAGAAAAAGAATGTCTCTAGCCTGGTTAAATTAATATAGTCTTCTGTAGGTTGAAAAGAAATAAGTGTTAGTGACAGAACCGATGCTCTGGAAACTGTCAGGATCCTGTCCAGAGATGACAGGCGCTTTTGTGATTGAGCCAGCAAGTGACTGTAACTGATGGACGGGACAGTATTTGGACATGAAAGACAGCTTTAAAGAAACCTGCTAACTAGAGTCCACGAAAATAGGCATGGCATAAAGTGCCTGTAATTTCCCTCTGTGATTGCTGACTATTTCTACTCAATTCCTTGTCTGCTTAAAAAGAATGGTTGAGCTTTTAGTAGCTGCAAATTTTTATTTGCAGTATCTTAGTACCTTACTTTTATATAAACCGTAATTGTTCAGTTTCAGTTACCGCAGTTAGTTGATACTTGGAACTATCTTAACAGAATTTATGTCTTGAGTTAAAGGTACTAGTAACTTAGTTAAGGAGGTTCTCTTTGAAAATACTTATTAAAAAAGGTGAATGGAGACTAGGCATGGAAAAGGGAAGGAAATGGAATTCTGCAACCTTGGGTAGATAAAAGTAGCTGAGAAAAATACCTCTGTACTTGAAGCAACAACCTCTGTGCACAGGACCTGCCCAATGATTGAGCAATTTCTCTCCTTGGCATCTACTCAAAGAACACTTAATTCAAGGAAGTTTGTGTATGTCTATATTCATGGTAGCACTATTTCTAATAGCCAAAATTTGGGAGCAACCCAAGTGTTCACCAACAGATAAATAGCTAAAGAAATTGTGATATAGGGACCAGGCTGTGGCGTACCTGGCAGAGTGCACACATTACCATGCACCAAGGACTCAGGTTCAAGCCCCAGGTCACTGCTTGCAGGGCAGATGCGGGGGGAATCATCATGAGTGATGAAACAATGTTGCAGGTGTCTCTCTCCATTTCTATCTCCCCTCCCTCTCAGTTTGTCTCTCTCAAAAATAAATAAATATAGTGGTTGTTGACTTCAGTATGGAATAGTCCAGATTCATGTCATTTTATAGAAGTCTCTGGGTGTGTTCTATAGTAACTGAGTTAAATATTCTTTCCTGAGATGAACTTCCTATTCCTGAATGGTATTTATTACAGTAATAACCTGAATGTATCAGAGGATCACAACATTTATATTTGTAGTTTGTTGCCAAATAAATTTTGTCAGGTTTACTTCTAAGTTCTAGTTTACAGAGCAGAGTTTTCTTACAGCACCATCCTTAAATTGTCTTAACTCTGAGGCCAGGCAGTGATGTACTCAGTAGAGCACCCACATTCTTTTTCTTTCTTTTTTTAAATTTCTGACTGTCTCTATCCAATAAATAAAGATAATTAAAAAATTAAAAATAGAATAAAAAAGAAAGTAGATACTCCTCAGATTTGTTCTTACACACAGATTTGTCACAGTGTATCTTAAAGCTTGATACCCCCCTCCCGCCCCGCCGACTTCGTGAAGTTTTGCATCCATGTTCCTGATAAAGATATGCCTAACAATGAAGGTGAACAACACTTTAGAAACATACAGGTTTACTTGATTTACATGTGCTTTTGTAGGTGACGTTGGTGAATGGTAGTTTTTTTTTTAATGTAAAAAACCTTGCATCTATGCTTCCTTTTCCAGTCTCTTCATAGAAACAAAACACAGGAATGTGGCTGATGGCTTTATGGAGTGGGGGCTATCTATTAGTCTCCCGTGGCTTGAGCCAGCATAAATGATTCCTTAGAGCAGTGAGACAGAAAACTAGGAATTCAACTCTCTGGATGGCAGACAAGGACTAGATTTCCCCTATAATTAACGGGTGAGGTAGGAGCATTGCTCCTGTGAGGCTTGATGGCCTCTCTGTGTCATGTAGCTTGCTGGGTGTGAATGATGTCTACTTGTTTATCTGGAGATAAGACAAAGTTTGCCTTTGTCTTATCTTTACACCTCATTGCTCCTCCATTTCCTTTTCGAATCTCATTTAAAAGGTATTTAGATATTTCCTCATTGCAGATCTTTCTTCATTTCATCCTACCGCTCGTGATGGTCTTGTGATTTCAGAATCTAACATTTTCCCCAGGGTGTGTCAGTCTTCTTCTCAGCTTAGATCTTGCTATAAAATATCTGCAAATTTGACTTTTAAAACTCAGCCTAGTTCATGGAAATATAGTTTCCTACTTTAATCCATATCAGAAAACTGTTTTTAGAATATAAGTTGGTCACTTATGAAATTGCATTACCTCAGTCACCAATAGCTTCATAAGCGAAACTACTAATTCAGTGTGTCCAAACCACTTACTATTTTAGGGAATAATTATAAAGTGTGCAAGTGTCCCGAAATTATCTTCTTAAAAGAATGGCATCTTTTTGACATTAGGTGTTCTTCTAGTCAGAGGAATTATGGAGGGGTATAGGTGGGTAGATTATCACCAAGAAATGTGGAAAGGAATTTTGAAAATTATGACCAGAATTTTCTTTTTTTTTTTTAAAGATTTAAAAAAAATATTTATTTTCCCTTTTGTTGCCTTTGTTGCTTATTGTTGTAGTTATTAATATCATCATTGTTAGGACAGAGAGAAATGGAGAGAGGAGGGGAAGACAGGGAGGAGAGAAAGATAGACACCTGCAAACCTGCTTCACTGCCTGTGAAGTGACTCCCCTGCAGGCGGGGACCCGGGGCTAGAACTGGGATCCTTACGCTGTGCTTGTGCTTTGTGCCACGTCTGCTTAATTTGCTGCTATACCGCCAGACTCCCGACCAGAAATTTCTTCTGTTACATTAAGAGAATCAGGCTGGGGAGATAGCATAATGGTTGAGCAAAAATACTTTTTATTTTTTTTTGTAATTTTTTTTATTTAAGAAAGGATTAATTAACAAAACCATAGGGTAGGAGGGGTACAACTCCACACAATTCCCACCACCCAATCTCCATATCCCACCCCCTCCCCTGATAGCTCTCCCATTCTCTATCCCTCTGGGAGCATGGACCCAGGGTCATTGAGGGTTGCAGAAGGTAGAAGGTCTGGCTTCTGTAATTGCTTCCCCGCTGAACATGCGCGTTGATTGGTTGGTCCATACTCCCAGTCTGCCCCTCTCTTTCCCTAGTAGGGTGTGTCTTTGGGGAAGCTGAGCTCCAGGACACATTGGTGGGGTCTTCAATCCAGGGAAGCCTGGCCAGCATCCTGGTGGCATCTGGAACCTGGTGATTGAAAAGAGAGTTAACATACGAAGCCAAACAATTTGTTGAGCAGTCATGGATCCCAAGCTTGGAATAGTGGAGAGGAAGTGTTAGGGAGGTACTCACTGCAAACTCTAGTGTACTTCTGCTTTCAGGTATATATTTTGCAATAGTTTATGGATACGTGTGAACATAAGCTCTCTCTCACAGAAACTGGTGTATATCTAGGTTTTGGGACTTTGTTAGAAAGTGAACCACCTGAGATGAAATTAGAGTGTACTATAAAAGGAAAGGTCTCACCTGAGTAATGAAGCTGAAGGGTTGTCATTCCACACGTGAAGTCTCTGGACACAGTCTGAGGTGAAGCATGTTGAGGTAGCAATCGTTGTGTTGGTTAGGTTGTGATCGGCGGATGCAATATTATTTGATATGGATTGGGAGAGGCATACGGGAAAGTGGGCCCTATCCAAGGGTTCCAGGACTGGGGGAAGTAGGGGCTCTATAGTGGAGATGTGAGGTTCCTGCTGTCTTAGGGTTCAAAAAGACAATCGATAGTTAATGTTATCATCACATTGTTTGGTAATTGGGTTAACTTTGAAAAGTCCTTTTGTTAGGGTTTGCTGTAAAGTACCCAGTATCTTGTATATAGCTGTGCTATTGGATGCTTCTAATCTACTTGGTCTAGGCAAAAATACTTTTATGCTAGCGGCACCAAAGTTCCCAGGTTCAATTCACAGCATTACTGTAAGTCTGAGTTGAGACATAGTCTGGTAATAAATCACTAAAATTAATGGGAGCACATAACAGTGCCTATCAAAACTTAAATCTTTTGCTACTTGCACACAGGTAGCTCTTTTCATGTTTAAAAAACAAAAAACTGAGGGACAGATACCAGAAAGGGGACCATGATAATTTCACATCTCTGTATTACCTAGGGCATTTGAAAGGCCAATTACAGAAACTTTGGGGGCTGGAAGATATCTCACCTGGAAGGACATGTGTGTTGTCATGTATGAGGCCTGGGCTCAAGCCCTGGCATCATATGGAATTGCCACAACACTAGGGTAGGGGAGGTATTTCCTCTGTCTATTTAAAGTGAAAAAGTCAGGAAAAGTGGAATCATACTTATGTAAGGTCCTGGTGAAGGGGAGGGAGGGAAGGAGAGGGAGAGAGGGAGGAAGAGAGAGGGAGAGGGAGAGAGAGACAGAAAGGGGGCAGTGGCACACCTGGTTAAGTGCCTACATTATTATGCATAAGGACCCAGGTTTGAACCCTTGCTTCCCACCTGCAGGGACAGTGCTTCACAAGCAGTGAAGCAGATCTGCGGGTGTCTTGTCTTTTTTGCCCCCCTCTATCTCCCTGTTCCCTCTCAACTTCTGTCTTCTCTAATGAAAATAGAAAAAAAAAAAAAAGGCCACCAGGAGCAGTAGATTTGTTCATAGTGCTGGCACTGAGCCCTAGCAATAAAAAAAAATGAAGAAAAAAGAGTTTTGAGATAGTTTTACAAACATGTAATCTATTATTTCTTGAGCTATTACTCTTCACTTTGCTAGTAGTAGGCTACAAACTCAAGTATTTGGTAGGTAAACCAGACATGGTTTGGTTGAGATACTTGTCTTTTTCTGCTGTCATGGGCTGAACACCTTCATTTCTGGGCTGCCTTCAGAGTTTGTGAAATGCCAACATGGTTGTCTGTGTTATTCTTGGCAATATTGGTCCTGGACAGGCTATTTCTTGGATGGGCACTGCACAGCTGACACTAAGGGTTTCTAGCCAATGTGATACTATTCCAAGGAGTTCTGCCTTCCAGGGAGAGAGTTCTGTGAAATGTACAATTCCACTGCTTTGAGTGATATCTATCAACATCTCAAGGAGATCAGTGGTCTTCAGATAAATGGAAGCAGAACTCTTCAGGGTAGATGGAAAGACCTGTAGGTTTTCTTCCACATCTCACTATTTGCATGATATTCTTAGAATTCCAGATTTGGAATCTTGTGTCATTTTTTTCCCATAGAAAAGGAAGAATCAGCTTTAATTTAAACTTGCTCGGGGGGCCAGGTGGTAACACACCTGCTTAAGCGCCCACACTCCAACATGCAAGGATCCAGGTTTAAGCCCCTGGCCCCCATCTGCAGGGAGAAAGCTTTACCAGTGGTGAAGTAGAGCTACAGGTGTCTCTCTGTCTCTATACCTCTCTATCTCCTCCTCCCCTCTCAATTTTTCTCTGTCTCCACCTAACAGTAAATAAATAAAATTAAATATATATACATATATATTTGCACCAAAGTATTTTTTTATTCATAGGCCTTCCCTTTTAGATCTCTGTGACAGGAATTAAGGCAAAAATAATTTATTTTATAATTTTATTTTTTTAATTTATTTATAGAATAGAGCCAAAAATTGAGAGGGAAGAGGGAGATAGAGAGGGGCAAAGAAAAACGCCTGCAGCACTCTGCTTTAGCACTTATGAAGCTTTCCCCCTGCAGGTTCAAGGGGTTTGAACCTGGGTTCTTGCAACGATGTGTGCAGCACTAAGCTGTAGAATTTTGTTTTCTTAATTTTTTTTCTTTAAAAAAATTTTTATATTTATTTATTTATTTTCCCTTTTATTGTCCTTGTTCATTGTTGTTGTAATTATAGTTGTTGTTATTGATGTCGTTCGTTATTGGATAGGACAGAGAGAAATGGAGAGAGGAAAGGAAGACAGAAAGGGGGATAGAAAGATCGACACCTGCAGATCTGCTTCACCATCTGTGAAGCAACTTCCCTGCAGGTGGGGAGCTGGGAGCTGGAACCTGGATCCTTGCTGGCCCTTGTGCTTTCTGCCACATGCGCTTAACCTGCTCCGCTACTACCTGCCTCCTTCTTAATTTCTTTATTGAGGGATTAATGGTTTACAGCCGACAGTAAAGCACAGTAGTTTGTACATGTGTCACCTTTCTCAGTTTTCCACATAACAGTTCAACCCCCACTAGGTCCTTCTCTGCCATCATGGGCCAGGACCTGAGCCTTCCCCGTACTCCAGAGTCTTTTACTTTGGTGCAATACACCAAATTCCTAAGCTGTAGAATTTAATTTGTTTACTTTGAATGAGGTGACGGGAAACTGGAGTTATTGGAAAGTGAAGATTCTAGCTCTTATGTCCTTGTAGATGAGCCTAAAAAATGGCCAATGTATAAAAATGGAAGAGACCAATATGTATATACTGTAGTGTGTTGTCATAATTTCCTTTTTCTTTTCTCCTTCCTCCCTCCCTTCCTTCCTTCCTTCCTTCCTTCCTTCCTTCCTTCCTTCCTTCCTTCCTTCCTTCCTTCCTTCCTTTCGTATGCTCAGAGCTTCAACTTATTTAGACAAGAGATAGAGAGAGGACACGACATTGAAGCTCGCTCCTGTGTGATTATGGCTAGGCTGATTGGTATCAAGGCAGACAGCCATCCAGGTTAGCTATTGTGCCAGCCCTGTTGTAAGGATTTTCCAAATTTAATTGAGTTCTAGGAGCTAATTGACCCCTAGAATATTCTCTCTCCCTGCCTCCCTCTTTTCCTTTCTTTCTAGTTTTTTTTAAAAAAATTATTACTATGTTTTTTTTACCACTATCATGTTAGCTATGGATTGACATGTATGGCCTTTATTACATTAAATGCTCCTCCTATTCACAGTTCATAGAGTTTTTATCATGAGTGGGTACTGAATCAAGTGTCTTTTCAGTGGTCTAGGAGGTGGCACAGTGGACAACACATTGGACACTCCCGAGTTCAGTCCCCAGCAGCACATGCACTAGGGTGATATTTGGTTCTTTCTCTCTCTCCTCCTATCTTTCTCATAAATAAATAAATAAAACATTAAAAAATTTTTAAGTTTCTGATACTAATCTTTCCTTCCTCCCTCCTCCTTTCTTCCTCCCTCTCTCCCTCTCTCTCTCCTTCATTCCTTTCTTTTCTTTTCTTTTCTTTTCTTTTCTTTTCTTTCTTTCTCTCTCTTCCTTCCTCTTTCTCTTCTCTCTTTCTTTCTTTCTTTCTTTCTTTCTTTCTTTCTCTCTTCCTTCCTCTTTCCTTCTTTCTTTCTTTCTGTCTGTCTGTCTGTCTTTCTGTCTTTCTGTCTTTTCTTTCTTACCAGAGCACTGTTCAGCTCTGGCTTATGTTGGTGCAGGAGCCTCAGGCATGAGTGTCTTTGCATAACCAGTATGCTGTCTACCCCTGCCCTTATTTATTTCTTTTAATGAGAGAAATATAGAGAGAAACCTGAGCACTGCTCAGCTTTGGTTTAGGGTTGAACTAGTGACCCCAGAGCCTTAACCCTGCTAATCTTCTGTAGCACTGCTATGCTGCTTCCCCAGCCCCTTTATGCTATGCTGAAGACAGATGTTCTTTTTTCAGATATTCTCATTTTATTCTTACTAGCACAATACCCAATATGTATGTAGGCCTATGACTGGCAACCCAATATAACTATAGCTGCAGTTATGAGAATATGTTCAGTTCTATACAAAGTTCTTGGCATCTAAATGTGGTGGCCAGGGGTTCAAACCCATGTCCTTTATGAGTGGTGATGTGTGTGTGGTCTACCAGCTGACCTCCCCTCCCATTAGATTCCTCTTATCATAGTTTTCTTTTTTCTTTTTATTGGCTAGCCTAGCCAATGACTTAGCCATTTTATTTTTCCTCTCAGAAAACAACTCTTATATTTGTTCATCTTTTGTATAATTTTTTTTGGTTTCTGTTTCACTTATTTATTTCTTATTTTAATTTTTATCTTCCTCTAGCTGACATTTGCTTCTGTTTGTTGTTCCTTTTTCAAGTTTCTGTGGTTGAAGTACTAGGTTGTTAGAGATCTTTCTTTATTAACGTGGGTCTGTAGTTCTACTAGTTTGCCAATTAGTATTGCTTTCACAGCATCCTATGGGATCTGGTTACCTCTTCATTTTTGCTGTTATCCAGATAATATTATTTTATTTTATTTGCCTCCAGGGTTATTCTTGGGGCTTGGTGCTTGCACTGTGAATCCACTGCTCCTGGTGGCCATCTTTTTTCCATTGTTATTGCTGTTATTGTTATTGTATAGGACAGAGAGAAATTGAGAGAGACGGGGAAGACAGAGAGGTGGAGAGAAAGATACCTGTAGACTTGCTCACCACTTGCATATCGACCCCCCTGCAGGTGGGGATCTGGGAGCTCAAACTGGGATATTTGCACCAGTCCTTGCACTTTGTACTATGTGCACTTAACCCAGCACGCTACCACCCAGCCCAGCCCACAGATAAGTTCAAATTTATCACTTGACTTCTTTATTGGCCCAGGTTTTTTTCAGAAGCATGTTGTTTGGTCTCCACATTTTTGAGGTACTTCTTTCTTTATTTCTGTAGTTGGCTTAACTTAATACCACCATGATCTGAATTTTTTTTATTATTTCAGTCTTCATTTATTTATTAGTTCTGTTTTTGTATCCCCACAATGGTCAGTCTTTGAGAATGTTTTGTGTGCACTGGAGTAGAAATACCTTCTTTTGGGATGGAGTGCTCTGCATACATTTGTTAAGTCCATCTTGTCTATGGTTTCCTTTAATGCCACTAGTTCCTTGATTTTTTTTGTCCTGGTGATCTGTCTCTTGCCATATGTTAAGACCTTATACTATCATTGTGTTATTGCTAGTGTATCCTTTGAGATCAGTATTTGCTTTGTATTTTTGGTTGCATCGTCATGGATATGCGTATATTGATAACACATTTTTTTTTCTTTTTTCTTTCTTTCTTTCTTTTTTTGCCTCCAAGGTTATCACTGGGGCTTGGTGCCTGCACTACAAATCCACTACTGGAGGCCATTTTCCCCATTTTTGTTGTTGTTGTTATTGTTGCTATTGCTGTTGTTGTTGTTGGATGGGACAAAGAGAAATCAAGAAGTAGGGGAAGACTTGCAAAGCGATCCCCTGCAGGTGGGGAGCCAGGGGCTTGAACTGGGATCCTTATTCTGGTCCTTGCATTTTGCACCATGTGCACTTAACTTGCTGCGCTACTGTCCGGCCCCTGATGACACTTTTGTATTATTACTGGATTGATTCTTTGACCATTATGTAGTATCCCTCCTTACCCATAATTACTTTTTTTTAATCTTAAAGTCTTTATTATCTGATATGAGAATAGTAATTCCTGCCCTTTTTTTCTGCACTATTGATTCAGAACACCTTGTTCCAACCTTTCACTCTGATTTTGTTAGTCTTATTTCAGATGTGAAGTTCTTGTGAAAAAAAAAATAGGCAGTTTGCACCCCATCCTTTCCAAACTCTCTAGTAAAAGCTCAGATTCCTCGGAGTGTTGAGCTGGTGGAGTCACTGAGTACTTATAGCTAATTTTGACTGAGTAACTCTTCTCTGAGGACAAGTAGAGTTGGTAAGATTTTTTTCTTTATGACTTGGCTGCCTGCTTGGCTGTGTGTTTTTTTTCCCTCTGCCACAAAATAAGTGAAACCTGATAGGCTATTTAGACTTTACTTTTTCTGGGGAACTCAGTGGGGCTAGGTCTTCTAGCCTGCTTCTCTTCTTTTAAGAGCCTGCTTCTCCTCCTCCTCCTCCTCCTCCTCCTCCTCCTCCTCCTTCTCCTTCTTCTTCTTCTTTTTTTTTTTTTTCCCCTCCAGGGTCATTGCTGGGGCTTGGTGTCTGCACTGTAAATACACTGCTCATGGAGGCTATTCCCCCCCCCCCTTGTTGCCCTTGTTATTTTTGTCATTGCTGTTGTTGGATAGGACAGAGAGAAATTGAGAGAGGAGGAAAAGGCAGAGAGGGGGAGAGAAAGATAGACACCTGCAGACCTGCTTCACCACAGGTGGGGAGCTGGGGGCTCGAACCGGGATCCTTAAGCCCGTTCCTGCACTCTGTGCCATGTGCGCTTAACCTGCTGTGCTACTGCTGTTCCCTGCAGCCTCTTCTTTTGTTCTGTCAGCTCAGAAGCACCACATTTCTGCCCTCAAACTTCTGTTCGTCTTCCCTCTTCTGCCTGATGGTCATCATATCCACTCACCTTCAGATAATGTTTTTGTTTTTGTTTTTTTCTTTCTCATTTCCCCCAGAGTCCCAGGTCTGCTCTGATGAAGTTTGCTGTGATATTTCACTGAAATGTTAGTTGTGCTAGTGGAGTTTAACCCTCAGATGACTTTTTTCTATGGTTCCATCTTTAGAACCTTATTACTATTTTCTGAGAAAAAAAATTTCATTCATAACTCCCCTTTTTAAGAATAAACAATACATTTTACAAGGGGCTCTCATTTGCTTATTCTTTTGGTCAACACTTGTTGATGCTTACTATGTGAAAATAGAAGTATCTAGCCTTTCCTCTGCCTCGGTGATAGAGCACTTCCTGCATATAACAGGGTGGTCACCCAACAATACTGAACACCTCTTCAGAAAGTGAAAGGTCATTTTCCTCACATCTAAAGCTTGTTACTCAAAAGTGTCTGAGTTGAGGACATAGGTTCTTTTGCATGCTGCTTCATCTGGGATGTTTTTTGTTTGTTTGTTTGTTTGTTTCATTCAAGATAAGTTTCTTGAGTTAAAATGATTTTCTAGTGGTCTGTCTTGTCTCCTCAGAGTATCTTTCAGCTCAGTGCCTTCAGATTATGAGGATGCCTGGATCTGAAAGCATTTGGCTTAGGCTGAATAAGCTTACTCTAAGACAGATGTTCAGTCTGTAGAAATGTAATAGAAAATCCATTCTGGGTCTCATCAGCCTCTGGTTGATGATGTGATTCAACTCCAGGTGCTTTGTCTTTACTGTAAGCTTTTGCATCTATTACTTTAAAGATGGAATGATTATTTCAAGTTGAATTTAGGATTCTGATGGAAACCAGTGCCTACTTCACTGCTCTTCATGGCTTGCTTACTTGTCATTCTTGTCAGCCAGAGAAAAGGCCACCCTTACTTCCTTAATATCCTTTTTACTTATGACTTCCTTGCCAGTCAATATTGTTTCCCTTTCTTTTAAAGTTCAGTGTGCTAAATCATTTAGTTTTTGTGATGGGTTTTGACTCATTTTGAACTCATTCTGTCTTTTGTCTTTCCTTCTTTCCCCTCCCACCTGCCCCATTATGTTCCCATGAGAAAATCTTAGGGGTATTTGATCAGCATCTACTCTTTTCTCTACCCTCCCCTTCTCTTTTCTTCCTTTCTTCCTCTCTCTCTCCATCTATCTATCTATCTATCTATCTATCTATCTATCTATCTATCTATCTATCTATCTAATCTATCTGTCTTTTTACTAGCAGGGCTGTTGCTGGGGTTCAGTGCCAGCATTATGAATCCACCATTCTGAGTGGTAATTTTTTTTTCCATTTTTTTATTTGCTAAGACAGAGAGAAATTGAAAGAAGGGGAGCTAAGAGAGGGAGAGAAAGACAGAAAAATAGATAACTGCAGACCTGCTTCACCACTTGTGAAGCTTCCCCCCTGCAGATGGGGGCTGGGGAACTGGGCACCAGGGCCCTTGTGCATGGTAATATAGCACCTACATTTTCTTTTCTTTCTTTCTCTTGAATTATCCTGTTTATTCATGAAATATATGAGCTGAGTGGAATAACACAAAATTTATTTCCTTTTTTTAATTTTTTTAATATTTATTTTATTTATTTATTCCTTTTTGTTGCCCTTGTTGTTTTATTGTTGTAGTTATTATTGTTGTTGTCGTTGTTGGATAGGACAGACAGAAATGGAGAGAGGAGGGGAAGACAGAGAGGGGGAGAGAAAGATAGACACCTGCAGACCTGCTTCACCGCCTGTGAAGCGACTCCCCTGCAGGTGGGGAGCCGGGGTTCGAACCGGGATCCTTATGCCGGTCCTTGTGCTTTGCACCACCTGCGCTTAACCCCCTGCGCTACAGCCCGACTCCCTTCCTTCTTTTTAGAAAAAAAAATCTTTAATAGTGGTTTAATAGTGATTAACAAGACTGTAAGAGAACAGGGTTACAATTCTGTACAGTTCCCACCACCAGATTTCCACGTCCTATCTTCTCCATTGTAAACTGCCCTATTCTTTTTAAATTTTGTTAATTTTTAAATTTTCTTTATATATTTATTGGGTAGAGCTAGCCAGAAATCGAGAGGGAAGGGGGAGATAGAGACGGAGAGAGACAGAGATACCTGCGGCCCTTCTCCACCACTCATGAAGCTTCCTTCTTCAGGTGGGGACTGGAGGCTCAAACCAGGGTCCTTGCACATTGGAACATATGCGCCCAACCAGGTGCCCCACCACCCTGCCCTGAAACCCCCCTATTCTTCTTACGCTGGTCCTTGCGCTTTGCGCCATGTACGCTTAACCGACTGTGCCACTGCCTGACTCCCTGTTCCCCTATTCTTTACCCCTCTGAGAGTATAGACCAAAGTTCTTTTTGAGGTGTAAAAAGTGGAGGGTCTGGCCTCTGTAAATGCTTCTCTGCTAGACATGGACGTTGACATGTTGACCCATACCACCAGCCTATTTCTGTCTTTCCTTTGTGGGGTAAGCACCTACATTTTCTTTCTTTCTTTCTTTCTTTCTTTCTTTCTTTCTTTCTTTCTTTCTTTCTTTCTTTCTTCCTTTCTTCCTTCCTTCCTTTCTTTCTTTCTTTCTTTCTTCCTTCCTTCCTTCCTTCCTTCCTTCCTTCCTTCCTTTCTTTCTTTCTTTCTTTTTAAGATTTTTTAAAAACAGCTTATTTATGAGAAAGATAGGAGGAGAGAGAGAGAGAAAGAACCTGACATCACTCTAGTACATGTGTTGCCGGGGATCAAACCCAAGACCTTATGCTTGAGAGTCCAATCCTATATCCATTGCACCACCTCTGGGACCCACAGAACCTACATTTTCTTTTTTTTTAATTTTGTTATTTATTGTGCGAGACAGAGAGGCACCTGCAGCACTGCTTCACCACCTGTGAAGCTTTTCCCCTGCTGGTGGGGACTGGGGGGCTCGAACCTGGGTCCTTGTGTATTATAACATGCAGCATCTACATTTTCAATGTAAGTTATCAGACTCTTTTTAAAAATGGACTTTCAGATGACACCATGATGCCAACCTGACTTTCTTGGGCAGACGACCTCACCATGTGTCCTGGAGCCCCACCTCCTCAGATCCCTGTCCTACTAGAAAGAGAGAGACAGGCTGGGAGTATGGATCAACCTGCCAATGCCCATGTTCAGTGGGGAAGCAATTACAGAAGCCAGATCTTCCAGCTTCAGCACCCCATAATGATCCTGGGTCCATACTCCCAGAGGGATAAAGAATAGAAAGCTATCAAGCGAGGGGATGGGATACGGAGTTCTGGGGTGAGAATTGTACCCCTTCTATTCTATAGTCTTGTCAATACTTCCATTTTATAAATAAAAATAAAAAAGGAATTTCTTAGACTGGCAAAATAGCTCACTTGAATCGTGTGCTACCTTGCTATGGGCATGACCCAGGTTTTAGCTTGACCTCCCCTGCATTGAGAAAAGCCTCAGTGCTATCTTGCACTTTCTGCTTTTCTGTCTGTATCTTTAAAAAAAGTTCTTTCTCTGGAGTAGGGCACCAAAGTAAAAACCTTGGGTTGAGGGTGAATGTTCGGCTTCACAGGGCAGGGGGTGAGGGTGGGGAGGATGGGATGGGACAATCTTTTGGTGGTGGGAATGGTGCTTATGTACACTCCTATTAATTTGTAGTAATATAAATCACTAATTAATATGAGAGAACATTTGATTGAATGTCTCAAATTAAAAAAATTATTTATTTATTTTCCCTTTTGTTGCCCTTGTTGTCTTTTTATTGTTGTTGTAGTTATTATTGTTGTTGTTATAGGACAGAGAAAAATGGAGAGAGGAGGGGAACACAAAGGGGAGAGAAAGATAGAAACCTGCAGACCTGCTTCACCATCTGTGAAGGGACTCCCCTGCAGGTGGGGAGCTGGAGGCCTAAACTGGGATCCTTATTTTGGTCCTTGCATTTTGCACCATGTTCACTTAACCCACTGTGCTACCGCCCGAGTCCCTGTCTCAAACTTTTTAAAGCACAGAATGAGTCTTTTTAATACAAAGGCTGAGTCTTTGATATGTTGACTCTCTTAAAAGCTTAGACCAGGGAGAACAGAAGCAACCAGTGGCACAACTATATACAAATAATGTTGAGGGACATAAATTATGTTGATGTTGTGTATGATACAACAAATTCTAACAAAGGGATTTTTTTCAAAGTTAACCCAATTGCCAAATAATGAGATTATAGCAATAACTATCTGTTGCCTTCTTAAACCCTAACACAGCAGGAACCTTCTGCTTCCTCTATAGAGCCTATATTTCCCCCAGTCCTGGAACCTCTAGGGTGGGGCTCACTTTCTTGCATGCTTCTCTCAACTTATACCAAATATATTGCATCTGCTGATCCTAACCTAATCAATGCAACGAGTACCACCTCAGCATGCTTCACTTCAAACTGTGTCCAGAGACATCAGGTGTGGAATGTCAACCCTTCACCCTCATTACTCGGGAGAAACCTTTCTTTTCATAGTATTCTCTAGTTCCATTCTAGGTAGTTCACTTCCTAACAAATCACAAAACGTAGTCAGGTCCCATGAGATAGAGCATATGTTCACATGTATCTGTAAATTAGGTCAAAATATATACCTGAAAGCAAAAGTACACAATAGTCTGCAGTGAGTCAGTATCAAGCTCCTAATGAAATAGTGTCTACTTAAATGTAGATACCCTCCTCACCTACTTTCTATTACAGTTCTTTTACTCACTCCAAGGCTAACCTTATCAAAGCAAGGACTGCAAAATCTGAATAAGGGCAAGATACTGGCAGACTTTAACTGTGACTCTCTAGTCACTATCAGGCCACCCCAGTAGCTGGGGCCCTAATTGGGGAATCCTGAGATTCCCAAACAGACATGATGGGCCTAGACCTCAAATAAATCCCTCTCTCCATTGTTACCAGTCATCTATATCAAGGACAACACAATTGACCTCTTTGTGGGCCCCCATAGGACCTTGCCCTCAACTTGGATCAGCAACAGTAGAGAAAGTTCCATCCTCCAAAGGGAAGCTGGACAACATACTCTATGCTACACTTGAGGAAGTTGGGTCCTGATATTGGGGCAGCTTGGAACGTTCCGACTCATGACCACAGAATGTGAGCTCAGATCTACAGGGATGCAGAGGTCACATAGACTCCTAAGCTGAACATGGGCTCCAGATCACATCAAATCGATAGGGTTTACACTCAACAATATTTATACCCCTTTCCAATATTTGGGAGCTACTCTCTTCCTTGATCCAGCTTTCTGGTCCTTTTTCCAGCCATGACATCATCTCCCCAGACAATAACTTGGATCCACCTGCATATCAGATTTCAGGATCGGGGAAAAAAAGACACTAGTATAGCCACAGGCCCTTTAGAATATATCTAATATATGCCTACTAGATATCTACAAAATGATGGAGGACCTTGCAACTCTTCATCTGCACTATTGCAGCCTTTAGGTTCATGATTGGTCAACAATTTGTTTGGCTTTGTATGTTAACTCTCTTTTCAGCCACCAGGTTCCAGATGCTATGATGCCCACCAGACTTCCCTGGATAGACAACCCCACCAATGTGTCCTGTAGCTCTGATTCCCCAGAGCCCTATCCCACTAGGGAAAGAGAGAGGCAGGCTGGGAGTATGGATCGACCTGTCAATGCCAATGTTCAGCGGGGAAGCAATTACAGAAGCCAGACCTTCCACCTTCTGTATCCACAATGAGCTTGGCTCCATACTCCCAGAGGGAATAGGAAAGCTATCAAGGGAGGGGATGGGATACGGAGTTTGGTGTTGGGAATTGTGTGGAGTTGTACCCCTCTTATCCTATGGTTTAGTCAATGTTTTGTTTTTATAAATAAAAAAAGATAAAGAAAAAGAAAAAAAAGTTATTTCTCTCTAGGTCTAGCCCCAATGTTATTGGTGGGGGGGGGGAGAGAGAGAGAAAGGGAAAGAGAGAGAGAAAGAGAGAACACATTCCCATGTGATGCAGGGAATTGAACTTGGGACCTTGTGCTCAAAAACTGAACACTCTACCCACTGTACCACCTTCCAGGCCACTACATCAATTATGCACATATTTAACTATGTTGAAATTGGGTAGTAAATGACTCTTCCTTCTTAAGATGCTGGGAACTTTCCTACTGCTTTAATTTCTTTGATCCACTCACCCCATGACCCACTCCTACTAAGGAGCCTTGAAGATCATACTCAGCACAGTGACATTGAGAAATTAATTTAATCTTTTATGCTTGTGTTGATTAATTTTAAATATTTTCAGCACTGCTCCTGATCATTAATTAGTTAGAAATTATTGGCAGAACTTTCTAGCCCCTAACATACATACATACATACACACATACACACACACACACACACACACACACACACACACACACATATCCTTGGGACTAAATTTTTTTCTTTTTTGCTAAAAAGATTGATTTTCAAGATTAGCTATCAATGATATTCTTGGAGTGAAAGTAATGTCATATTAGAAGATAGACATACCTGGGCCCCTAGTCAAGGAATCTTTGGTTCCCCATATATATGATGAGCCTAGACCACCAATAGATCCCTCTCTCCATCATCACAGATCACTTCCATCAGGAACGTCATTATAAGCCCTTTTGTGGGCCTTTCCAGGACCTTGCCCTCACTATAAAGTAGCAATGGTAGGGAATGCCCTAATCTCTAAAGGCAGGCTGGCTATCCTACTCTGCCACTTGTGGAAAACTGGTTCTGTAATGAGTGTAGCCTAGAATGTTCCAGCTGTGACCATGGACTGAGAGCTCAGACTGACAGGGACTCAGGTTATATAGGCTTCGGTGCTAAATGTAAATATACATGGGCCCTGGGTCTGATCGATGGAATAAACACTTAGTTGTATTTCTTCAAGTTTGGGAGCTACTCTCTGCCCTAGTCTATTTTTCTATATTTATTCTCAATTCTGACACCATCTTCCCAGACAACATTTTTAGTTTACCTGCATGTTAGCTATCAGCCTCAAGCAAAAATTATTAGGAGTCATGGAATATATCTAAAATAGACTTCCTATCTTTCCATGCTAAGATCCTTATTTTCTTCTGCTCTGTTGTTACTTTTTGGTTTTTTTTTTATTAAACATTTTGTCCTGCTTTATATCTTACTGCCTATCAGCCACCAAGTTACAGATGCTACTGTGATTCTATTATGAACTTCCTTGGGCAGTTGACCTCACCAATGTGTCCTGGAACCTCATCTCTGCAGAGTATGGTGTATTGGTATGGATCAACCTACCAATCCCCACATTCAGTGGAGAAGCAATTATAGAACTCCCACCTTCTGTGCCCCACAACATTTTTTTGTTCATACTCCCAGAGCAGGAAAATGATAGGGCAAGATGAATAGAGGGCTCTGAACCCCTGAGCCAATTCCATGAGGACCCTGAGAGAGAAGAGGAGAAAAGGAAGGAGACCCAGAAGTAGCAATAGGGGTAGGTGTGACTTAGAGAGGAAGAGAAGGTCGGACGATAGAAAATATGGGCAATATATATATCAACCTTTTGACCTTGGGAGAACTACTGCAGCTTCCAGTGGAAGGAATGGGGACACAACTCTGGTGGTGGGAATAGTGTGGAATTATATGTTACGGTTTTATAAGTCAATACTAAATCTCTAATAATAAAAGAAGATAGACATGATATTGGTGTCAACCAAATAGTAGTTTTAAGACAGCTTCTTGGGTTTAGGGCACTGTTTTCATGGTTTTGCTGATATTGTCCCAAAGCCTCTCTCCATAAAACTGTGTTTGAATGAACTCAACTCCTGTAGTTTTAGGTAAGGGGAGATTGCACATTTAAGAAGATTCACCTCTGGGGAGTCGGGTGGTAGCACAGTAGGTTAAGCGCAGGTGGCATGAAGCGCAATGACCGGCTCCTCACCTGCAGGGGAGTCGCTTCACAGGTGGTGAAGCAGGTCTGCAGGTGTCTGTCTTTCTCTCCCCCTCTCTGTCTTCTGTTGTTAAAATTCGGAGGCTCCAGCTGGCCGGGTAACAGAGACGTGGAGACAACGGCTGGGCAGGGAAGCTGTATTTCTTTATTCAGGAACAACGATTCATAAACTAAGACAAACTAATCACCAAACAGAACTCTGCTTTCTCTTTGCGGAGGCGCAAGCACTCTCTCTAACTCTGCCACTTTGGAACTCAGGAACCCCTCTCGCAAGCACTCTCTCTAACTCTGGAACTCTCCAACTCTTACTCTGCAACTCTGGAACTCTCCAACTCTCACTCTGCAACTCTGGAACTCTCGAACTCTCACTCTGCAACTCTGGAACTCTCGAACTCTCACTCTGCAACTCTGGAACTCTCGAACTCTGGCGGGGTTCCTTCGGGGCGGGGCCAAGCAGGCCCGCGAAACTAACTGGACTGATCCAATTCTCTTGGCGGGGGAGAACTACCCAATGTAAAGCATACAACAGTCTTCCCTTCCTCTCTCCATTTCTTTCTGTCCTATCCAACAACTACTACAAAATAAAACAACAAGGGCAACAAAAGGGAATAATAATAAAAAAGAATAGTCACCTCTATGTCATTAAGACAAGGTTCTAATCTTAGTAACATTTCGATAGTTTTTAGTTATCTCTTTGTTTAGTTGTGTGGCAGGAAAAAATGGACTTTATCAGCACCCAGGAATTAAGATTTATGTTTCTAAGAAAAAATTTTTGTTCTGATTAGCATTTTAAATTTGTGCTGCACACATACGCTCTAGAGTTATATTTCAGAAACCTGCAAACAAATGGGATGAACTTGCTTTCCTGTGTCAATATGTGGTTTTATGGACAGGAATAGATGGGCACAAGCCCATTGCAGACCTATTCATCCCTCTCATGTTTGAAAGCTTCATTCTGAAATGCCTTTAATGGAAGATGTTTGTGTAATATAGAGGTGGTTGTTCACTGTACCATCACTGATGTGCAGCATTTTGACCAAATGACTAACTTTGCAAATAGACTATTTATGTCAAGTAGGAGCAAAGCTTCTCCACAGAAGTGCATTTTTAATGATCTACTTTAAGAGTAAGTGGGTTTAGAAGTAGCTTCCCAGGAATCTGATTGGCTGGCACCAATGCCACTTCTCATAATTACCCAATAAACCATAAGGGCTTTGTTGGCACATTTGTTCATGCCTGTCATGTCAGACCAGCTGCCACCCAGTATTCTAAGTCCACTTCTAATATCATCTTTAAAATTTTTGTGGAGAAATTGGGTGCTTACAATATATTTGTGGAAAAACTTTGGTATGTAGGCACTGAAAATTTCATGGGAAATGTGTTATCTTAACGAAAAAAGGGTAAAGTTTTCCCCAATGAGCTAAAATTATGAAAATCATAAGCTGGATTAAGCTATCATACTGAGTTGTAAAAATGGCTTTACTTCTTAGTGTACTTAGAATATGCACTGAAAATAGAGATGTAATCTAACCTAAAAGTGGTGAATTATAAATTCCATCTTGAAAGTAGCTCCTGAAACTTAAAAATTAAAGGGATAAAAAGAAACTTATATTTCTTTTATAAAGGAAGGAAATAACCTGCTCTCTGACTTCATAAAGGTTTATTAGCATACCAGAGGGGCCTGTGGTTGAGTGTGTGCATTACAGAGCATAAGGACCTGGGTTCAAGTCCCTGGTCCCCATCTGCAGAGGGGAAACTTCATGAGCAGTGGAACAGAACTGCAGGTGTTTATCTTTGTCTTCCTCTGTATCTCCTCATCCATTTCAGTTTCTCTCTATTTCTGTCCAAGATGAATAAAAAAATTAAAGCTGTTAAAAGGAAGTATGCCATATTAGAAAGAAACTGACTTGGCATACCCTTTGGATTAAATGAAATGAAGACAGTTTTTAACAGAACCCTTATAGTCTGGATATTATATCAGTTTATATTGTTTCCAGTTGTACAAAAGAAGTATAATGCAAGAAATCAGGGAATAGTACCTTTTCATTAAGCATAATCACAGTTCTTCTTAAATATCTACATGAAATATTTCATTTTACTACAGACCAAAGATATTACACTATGCATGATTCTCACACCTTTTTTCTGAAAAGGGATAAGAAAATATTGCAAGTGTATATATTCATAGTCTGATCATTTAGTTTCACAGGAATGTAGAGACGTCTTTAAAAAATTTAGTGAACCAACAGAAGGATCCTGGTTCAAGCCCTGGCTCCCCACCTGCAGGGGAGTTGCTTCCCAGGTGGTGAAGCAGGTCTGCAGGTGTCAGTCTGTCTCTCCCCCTCTCTATCTTCCCCTCCTCTCTCCACTTTTCTCTGTCCTATCCAACAACAACGACATTAATAACAACAATAATAATAACCACAACAATGGTAAAATAAGCAGGGTAACAAAAGGGAAAAAATGGCCTCCAGGAGCAGTGGATCCACGGTGCAGGCACCAAGCCCCAACAATTACCCTGGAGGCAAAAAAAAAATAGTGAAGTACCATTGAATTATGCAAATTTCAGGAGAGCATCATTACATGTCAGTGTGTGGAGACTGTGCATCTTTTACTTGCGCCTTCAGAGTTTTCACTAAGATCTCAGTTGTGTTTTTACTGCTGGGAGGGCGAGTCTGTAGACTGCCATTTGTTTTCAGCACCTAGAGGAAGTCACCCTATTTTCTTAGACTACTGTGGCACTTTCCACATTGTCACACGATTAAGTGGAATGTGGGAACAGTGACATATTGAACAAAGAACCTGGGCATACACTAAAAGATTAAAAGAAACCAGCACTTATAGCCTTCCAGAAAAGAATAATTTCTTTTTAAAGAGAGTATCACAGAGTGACTCTGTATCCGTTTAAAATAAGAACCTAGTGTTTCTCCAGAATAGTATCAGCTCTGTGGGAATGAAAGTATTGGCAATGGGTTAGCATGAGATAGAAGAAATTAAATGCACTTGACAGTAATTGGCTGAAGAAAATTCAGGAGGTACGATAGCAGCAGAGCACAACAAAATAACACAATTAAGGACACATTAGCCAAATGTCTCTATTATATTGAGAACACAGCAAAATAAATGACATAAATGACCAACTGATGACCTTTACCCTAAACTGGAATGCAGATGACAAAGTCCAAGTGAATTTAGAAACTAAAAATGGAAAAAAAATTAAAATGATAGGGAACAGTAGTGGCAATAGTCTGCAGCTAAGAATGGATGAGAACGTTGATAAGTAAAAATTCATTAAGATGCAATGCCAGAAAAAATAGTCTTGGTATAGCCTGCGGATTAAGTAAAATAAACATGGTTCTTTTTTGATGATTGTGGAGGTATCTCAGAAGGTAGAGTGGATAGTTTGCATGTATGAGACCCTTAATTTGATCCCTGGTTGTTGTATGCTTTACATTGGGTTGTTCTAGCTCTCCCCCTGCCAAGAAAATTGGATCAGTCCTGCTAGTTTCGCGGGCCGCTTGGCCCCACCCCAAGGAATCCCGAGAGGGTTCCAGAGTTCCAGAGTTAGAGAGTGCTGGGTGCCGCTGCGGGGGAAAGAGGCAACAGAGTTTTGTTTGGTGATTAGTTTGGGTTAGTTTATGAATCGTTGTTCTTGAATAAAGAAATACAGCTTCCCTGCCCAGCCGTATGTCTCTGGTCGTCTCTGTTACCCGCCCGTGAAGCTAGCCCGGCCAGCTAGAGCATCAGAATTTTAACAACACCTGGTACCTAATATGACTGAGCATTCCTCCAATCTCTCATGAAATAATTAAATAAATATTTAAGGGGGGAGTCATTTTTGTTAGATCTTATCAGAAGTCCTTGAAGTGAGTCTATGCCTCCAAATATTTGTATATGATATATATGATATATGTTAATATGTCAGAATAAGGCCTTTTTTTTTGTATTCAATGATGGACATAGTTCCATAGGTTTTGCATCTCATACAGAGTTATGATTATAGTTCTGATCAAATAGATCTGAAATTTCGGGTTTATGTGTCTTTATGTGTCTGACCAACTTATGAGTTTTTTTTTAATATTTTATTTTATTTATTTATTCCCTTTTGTTGCCCTTGTTGTTTTATTGTTGTAGTTATTATTGTTGTTGTCGTCGTTGTTGGATAGGACAGAGAGAAATGGAGAGAGGAGGGGAAGACAGGAGGAGAGAGAAAGATAGACACCTGCAGACCTGCTTCACTGCCTGTGAAGCGACTCCCCTGCAGGTGGGGAGCCGGGGTTCTAACCGGGATCCTTATGCCGGTCCTTGTGCTTTGCGCCACCTGCGCTTAACCCGCTGCGCTACAGCCCGACTCCCAACTTATGAGTTTTTATCAGATTGACATGTTCTAAGAACCTAGCCTGGTGCCAAGCATGTGATGGTAACTCAAAAAAAAAAATCACTGAAGAAGTAATGAGTAGTTCTGAGCATGGCAATGTAGGCACCCTACCTGGTGATCTAGCTCTCAGGTCCCCAATGAGTGGTTCTTACTGTGACTTTGGCTGTAAATCCAGGTGTCTGAAAACCCATGAGCTGGCACTTTAAGAGCCTTCTTCATACTTTACATGTATTTTGTAATTGTTGCCTCACTGTCCACAGAGCTAAAGTACATATGTAGTGAAGAGGTGAAGCAAGAAGAAAAGAATAAATTAATCAAATAGTGAGGAAATACAATTCAAACAGTGTCCTATTAGTAGCAGGGTGAATAATTTAATCAGAAATATATTTCTAAATTTGAATATAGAGTTAGGTTAGATTTGCAGAACACACACATGTGGATATAAAAATACCTTATTTTTAGAGGCCCTTTACTTTTCCCTCCCCAAATCCTTCTTAGATTTATTTATTTATTTATTTATTTATTGATTGATGTGTTCACTCTTGATCTTGGAGAATGTAATCTTTAACCTTAAGTTTTACTGTGCGTGCGTGTGTGTGTGTGTGTGTGTGTGTGTGTGTTTTAGGAGGGATGAAGCAGCACATTCCACCTCACACATGTACAATTCCATATTTCTTGGGCCAACTGTTTCATTCTTTGTATTTCCTATATCTAGCAGTCATTTCTCTACCTATCTACCCACCTGTTTACCTACTTATACAGTCACCAGTAGAGAGGAGACAAAGAAAAATGTCTGAGTAGCTTGGAATTCTTCAGGCACAAAGCCCCAGCAAATGCCCTGATGGCAAAAAAGAAAAAAAAAAAGATTCTATTATGTTTTTATTGATTGTATATTTGATTTACAGGCAGAATAAAAGTACTAAAATGTTATTTAAGCCTTTGAACATTAGTCTGACATTAAAATTTGTTGTCATCATAGAAGTGTCCACCAAATGAGCATTGCTACCTGATTAGGGAAATGCTAAACACTTTATGCAACTTTCACTCTGGAACAATGCAAGAACATGGGTAAGTGTTATTGCCCCTCATTTAAAATTGTTTTTATTAGGGGGTCGGGCGGTGGCGCAGTGGGTTAAGCGCATGTGGCACAAAGCGCAGGGACCGGTGTAAGGATCCCGGTTCGAGCCCACGGCTCCCCACCTGCAGGGGAGTCACTTCACAGGTGGTGAAGCAGGTCTGCAGGTGTCTGTCTTTCTCTCCCCCTCTCTGTCTTCCCCTCCTCTCTCCATTTCTCTCTGTCCTATCCAATAATGAATTGCATCAACAAGGGCAATAATAATAATAACCACAATGAAGCTACAACAAGGGCAACAAAAGGGGGAAAAAAATGGCCTCCAGGAGCGGTGGATTCATAGTGCAGGCACCGAGCCCAGCAATAACCCTGGAGGAGGAAAAAAAAATTGTTTTTATTAGTGATTTAATTATGACTAACAAGATTGTAAGATAACGGGGTATAATTCCACAAAGTTTCCACCACCAGAGTTCCATATTCCATCCCCTCCATTGGAAGCTTCCCTATTCTTTATCCCTCTCTGGGCGTATGGACCAAAATTCTTTATGAGGTGCCGAAAGTGGAAGGTCTGGCTTCTGTAATTGCTTCCCCGCTGAACATGGACGTTGGCAGGTCGATCCATACTCTCAGCCTGTCTCTCTCTTTCCCTAGTTGGGCAGGGATCTGGGGAGGTGAGGTTCTGGGATTCATTGGTGTAGTCGTCTACCCAGGGAGGTTAGTATGGCATCCTGGTAGTGCCTGCAACTTGGTGGCTGAAAGGTGGTAAGATATAAAGCAAGTAAAATTGTTCAATAAACATGAAACCAAAGACAGGAATAAAGCAAATGAAACTATGGGTAATCATGTGGGAAGAAGCTAGGAAGTCTATTTTAGGTATGTTCCAAGGGGCCCATGACTTCAGTAGTTTTTTTTTTTAATTTTAAAATATTTATTTATTTATTCCCTTTTGTTGCCCTTGTTGTTTTATTGTTGTTGTCATTGATGTTGTCGTTGTTGGATAGGACAGAGAGAAATGGAGAGAGGAGGGGAAAACAGAGAGGGTGAGAAAGATAGACACCTGCAGACCTGCTTCACCGCCTGTGAAGTGACTCCCCTGCAGGTGGGGAGCCGGGGGCTTGAACCAGGATCCTTATGCCGGTCCTTGCGCTTTGCGCCACCTGTGCGCTTAACCCACTGTGCTACCCCCTGACTCCAGACTTCAGTAATTTTTGCCTGAGCCCAATAGCTAACGTGCAAGTAGACTAAAAGTATTGTCTGGGAAGATAGTATCAGAATTCACAGTAGGACTAGAAAACTGGATTAGGGTAAAGAGTAGCGCCTAAATATGAGGAAAGTATATAAATACCATTAACTGTTAACCTCATCGATCTAACCTGGGCTCATATGTATTCATGTTTAGCACAGGAGTGTGTGTAACCTCTGAGTCCCTGTCAGTCTCAGCTTGCAGTTCATGGTGACAGCTAGGAACATTCTAGACTGTACTCATTTCAGGACCAGTCTTCCCTGAGTGCCATGGTAGAATTGCACCCATTTTATAGATAACAAAATTGAGGCCTAGGTAGTCTAATTTTTTCCAAGTTCAGATTTGGCTTCAAATCCTTAGTCGTGTAAGAGCAGAAGGGGGCCTGGTGTGCAATTACCCATTTACACAAAACAAGTTTCCTAACTGAAATCAGCCTGGGTAAATGAGCAATGGTTGAATCTTTTGAGGTGAGGATAACGGATTTTTGAAAGTAGAATTTCATGTGAAGTAGAGGAGTTCAAATTTTCTATGGATAATGTTACACTGCACATGAATGTGTATTTTTTTTTTGTCTCTGAAAGAATTCAAGCCATACTTTGGCATTCTGAGGCTTAGAATTTATCCATTAAATTAGGTGGAAGGGTCATAAAGCATTCTGTGGGAGCGGTGCTGATATATTACTCTTGAAAGGTGTTAATTTGGCTCTCCAGTTCTGATTTGTTTAGTAGAACATATTAATTGCTTGGTGGACAGAACTAAACCATTTTAGGCTTCAAAAAATTGGAAGCTCTGAAAAATAAATAGCTTGATCACTGCAGAACATTCATTCTGATTGCAGCAGATTATTTGATCAAAGACAGTGTAAGTTTATCTTCAGACTCCTTAGCAGTTGCTTTAAAAATGGCATTTGATTCTGATACAGTAGTTTGTATGAAATACACTTTCCTTCAACAGCTAAATCAAATCAAATCACAATGCCCAGAATCCTCCCCTTCCCTCCCCTCCCTTCCCCTTTCTTTTCCTTTCCTTTCCTTTTCCTTTCCTCCCCCCTCTTTCTTTCTTTCTTTCTTTCTTTCTTTCTTTCTTTCTTTCTTTCTTTCTTTCTCTCTTTAACTTTCTCTACTATCTCAGATTCTCTGTGTCTATCTGATAAATAAATACTTAAAATCTTAAAAAACCATGCTATAGTTCTCTCAATAAAAGTGAAGGGACTTGTAGGTTAGGGAGTTATGCCTGATAAATATCACAAATATCAAATGGCAGGCCTTTCTTCCCTTTTTGGTTTTTTTCCCTCGGATGTATATTAGAGAGACAGAGACAGAGACATAGAGGCAGAGTGAAAGAGACCGCAGTACTGAACTTGCACCAATGTGGTGAGGGCATGCGCGTGGCAAATCAGCTTATTATACAAGGTAATTCTTTTGTTGGCTCTTTTGTTTCTTTTTTGAACTCAGAACCTTCCACAATTAAGTCTTGTGAATTTCTTTTTCTTTTTTCTTTTGCTTCCCTCCAGGGTTATTGCTGGGCTTGGTGCCTGCACCATGAATCCACCGCTCCTGGAGGCCATTTTTCCCCCCTTTTGTTGCCCTTGTTGTTGTAGCCTCGCTGTGGCCATCATTATTGCCATTGTTGATGTCGTTCGTTGTTGGATAGGACAGAGAGAAGTGGAGCGAGGAGGGGAAGACAGAGGGGGAGAGAAAGACACCTGCAGACTGGCTTCACCGCCTGTGAAGCGACCCCCCTGCAGGTGGGGAGCCAGGGGCTCAAACCGGGATCCTTATGCCTGTCCTTGCGCTTTGCGCCACATGCGCCACCGCCCGACCCCCTGTCTCGTAAATTTCTATCATCCATCATCTCACATACTTTAGCCAAGTAGACTTGCTAAATAATTTTAGCAAATTTTAGTTGTAATAAGTATTAGCAGCTTCACTGTGTTCACATGAAATCTTCAGGCCTTATTTGTCGTGGAGTTGGTGACTTAGTTTGAGTGTTGGAGTGAGCCAGGAAGTGAAGACAGGACTCTATTTTTACTGTAAGGAAAGATTGCAGTAGTATGCTTGCTAGTAAGAATCCGAGCTTCTGGGGGGCCAGGTGGTGGCATACCTGGGTAAGCCCACACATTATAGTGCGAAAGGACCCGGTTCAAGCTCTTGGTACACACCTGCAGGGGGAAAACTTTATGGTGAAGCAGGGCTGTGGGTATCTCTCTGCCTCTCTCCCTTTCTGTCACCCCCCTCCCACTTCCCTCTCGATTTCTGCCTGTCTCTATCCAATCAATAAATAAAGATAAAAAAATATCAGAGCTTCATGGCAGCTCTGAAAGTATGCAAAAGTCGTAAGGGGAAAGGAAATCTAGGTGCACTGTTTATTTAGTATTTTTTCCCTTTTTACTATGAGGCATAAAAATTAAAATTCCCAAATCATCATAATTCTGTATTTTACGGAATGATTTACTTGACGATTCTATAAATATTTGTATTTCTTTTACTTTTTAAAAAGATTTCTTTATTGGGGTATTAATGTTTTACAGTCGACAGTAAATACAATAGTTTGTACATGCACAATATTTCCCAGTTTCCCATATAAAAATACAAGCCCCCACCTAGGTCTTCTGCCATCATGTTCCAGGACCTGAACCCTTCCCCCACCCACTCCAGAGTCTTTTACTTTGGTGCAATACACCAGAAATATTTGTATTTCTAGAGCAATTCCATGTTTGATTGGTCTAAGGTTCCTTGATAGGCTGGTGGTTGGAAAACAGTAGAGCTGAAGATTTAACAACTACTGCTAATTGAAATTCAGTTAGACATGAAAATAATAAAGTATGTTTCAATGAAAATGTACTTAAAGTATGACTTCTTTTATTAAAAATCAGTTGACATCAACATTTTAGGAATCTGTTCTTTTGCGGGAGATGTAAATGTATTATAAAGTATTATTAATGAACTAAAGAAATGGTCCCTGAATACAATCTTTGTGCAGCACTATAAGAAAAACCAACTGTTCTTTGTTCTAATTATAAGGCCTATTGTTATGAATTATTATTGCAGCTATCTGATTGGGAGAATAATAACTGACTACTATTTTTGAGCATATACTATTGGCCAGGCTTTGCTGAAGCATTTCATCTAAGTTTTCTTAATCCTCTGAAAAGTCTTTTGAAAGGGGCATTATTATTATTTTCATTTTATGGCTAATAATCCTGAAATCCTTCAAGGAATTTATATGCTTTCTGAATTACTAAGGAAAAGTGATACTAGGTTTAGTTCTATTGCTTTGTGATTTTTTTACATTGTGAGTTGGAAAATCTTTGAGGAAGTGCATGGATAATTTGAGTTATTTTTTAATTAGTAAAAGAGAAAGTATGGTGTCTAATACTAACGATTGGCTAGTGTTCAGCATTTCTGCTTCATAGAGGTGCGTTGATGATACTAAGAATTACTGTGTTTTAGGCCTTTAGAACAGTGCTTGCTCACAGTCACTACTCAGCAGATATTATTTGTCAAGGCTAGTATACTAGCTGATAATACCAGTTAGCAATACATTAATAAACTTTGGTAATGCTTGGGCTATCATCTGTTTTTATAAGGGCAACAGAGAAGTTGAACAATGATATAAAGGCATGTAAATTGATACAAAGATTACTCAGAAAATCCATTGTCTTTCTGCCTTGTTCGACATTGTCAGTTTTTCTTGATGGTTGGATTTGTTAGTGTATATTCTTTTCTTCTTTTTTTAAACTTTTTTTGGGAAGGAAGTGGAGGGAAGGCAGGAGGGAACTAGGATTTTGAACTCTAGAGTGGAAATACAATTTAAAGATACCAAATAATTGGAGTTGTGATCAGATCTTACCATTGTCTTGAGTAAGATAAGCTTGATGTATCAATTTATCTCTGGGAAGCTCATTTGCAAATGAAAGTAAAATCATTTAACTTTAACAAAACAGTTAACTTATGTTTAGTTGTGCTCAGAAGATCTCAAATGTCTTTATTTTATTTTATTTTATTTTATTTTATTTATAAAAAGGAAACACTGACAGAACCATAGTATAGGAGGGGTACACAAGTCCCACCACCAGAACTCCGTATCCCATCCCCTCCCTTGATAGCTTCCCTGTTTTTTAACTCACTGGGAGTATGGACCCAAGGTCATTATGGGGTTCAGTAGGTGGAAGGTCTTGTCGTATGCTTTACATTGGTTTGTTCTAGCCCTCCCCCACCAAGAGAATTAGATCAGTCCAGTTAGTTTTCGCGGGCCGCTTGGCCCTGCCCCTAGGAACCCTGCCAGAGTTCCAGGGTTCCTGAGTTCCAGATTTTGAGAGTTACAGAGTAAGAGAGAGTCCCACAGTTGAAGAGTTTCAGAGTTCTAGAGTTGAAGAGTTGCAGAGTTCCAGAGTGACAGAGTTCCTGGGTTCCTGAGTTGGAATAAAGAAATAGAGCTTCCCTGGCCAGCCTTTGTCTCCGCGTCTCTGTTACCCGCCCGTGAAGCTAGCCCGGCCGGCAAGAGCCTATGAATTTTTTAACAACAAGGTCTGGCTTCTGTAATAGCTTCCCTGCTGAACATGGGCATTGACAGGTCGATCCATACTCCCAGCATGCCTCTCTTTCCCTAGTGGGGTGGGGTTCTGGGGAATTGGAGCTCTAGGACACATTGGTGGGGTTGTCTGTCCAGGGAAGTCTGGTTGGCATCATGCTAGCATCTGGAACCCGGTGGTTGAAAAGAGGCTTAACATATAAAGTCAAATAAATTGTTGACTAATCATGAACCTAAAGGCTGGAGTAGTGCAGATGAAGAGTTGGGGGGGGGGAGGTGTAAATAGTTAGTAAATAGTTCCGTTTTGTAAATAGTTAGTAGGCATATTTTAGTTATATTCCAAAGGGCCTGTGGCTATACTAGTTTTCTTTTCTTTTTTTTTCTCCCCTGAGCCTGAAATCTGATATGTAGGTAGATCCAAGTATTGTCTGGGGACATGATGTCAAATGTCTTTCTTTGCCTTTTATGAAAAACCAAAAATGCAAAATTTGTAGTAAATATGGAAAGCTCATATATACATATATATATTAATCATACTTTCAAAGTTCCATTTTTGTCCTCTGAAAATTAGTACAGTAATATTTTGCTCTTAGTTTGGCATAATAGAAAAATGTGTTATTCAAAATTCTGGTTGTGTAAGTTGGGAGAAAAAGTGACATTTATCATTTAATTAGTTCTTTCAACTCAGGATCCAAAATTACAGTCCAAATTTCCTAATAAGCTGAAGAATGTGAGCAAATGATAACATCTTGCTATTAATAATAGAAAAATATCCTAGTGGATAGGAGCAGCTTGTGCTCTGATTTAATTATTAGTAGATTTTTTTTCTGAAATATTTGTGTCAATGTACAATGGCCTCTCTAATGCATCATTATTTTATTCATATTATAGACATTTTTACTATAGAGAAGATCAGACTGAAGCTATTGGGTGGGAACCAGTTTTAAAATTTAGCTGTTTGTTGTCTAATAGTCTAGGGTGAAGTCAGTGTTAATTTATGTCTCTATCTTTTGAAAATATGATCCTGTGGTTCCTGCTTGTGAACAAGGTGTATGCTTAGAATTTGAGAAAGGATAAACTAAATGATGTGGGACTGGTGATTTGTATTTGGGTCAATTGTATTGGAATTGAGATCAAGACATGATATTAAGAATTCTTGTCTGAGGCTGGGAGTATGGATCGACCTGTCAATGCCCACGTTCAGCAGGGAAGCAATTACGGAAGCCAGACCTTCAACCTTCTGCATCCCACAATGACCTTGGGTCCATACTCCCAAAGGGTTAAAGAATAGGAAAGCTATCAGGAGAGGGGATGGGATATGGAGTTCTCGTGGTGGGAATTGTGTGGAGTTGTACTCCTCTTACCCTATGGTTTTGTCGGTGTTTCCTTTTTATAAATAAAAAATTAAAAAAAAAATTCTTGTCTGGACACTTTTGAAAATAATAAAACTAAATATTAAAAATAGGTATGTAGAATTAGTTGGATTCCAAAATATTCTAGTTAAGGGATTTGAAAACTATTTTTTTAATGTGTTGTTATCATGAAGTTCTTTGTAGGATGCGCATGGTGAGGGAGCGCTGAATGTATGGCAGTGCCAGTGAGAGTCAATTCGGATAATGGTCAACACTGGCAAAATTTCAGAATCATTTAGTGCTTAACCACATTGGTGATACCTGACTCGAGTGAAGACCACACTCCCTATCTGTGATATGGCCACACACTTCTCTTCTAAGGACTGATATATACCTTTTACCTCATTTGGAGCTTTGATATGCTTTTCACCATTTATACCAAGTCTTTCTGAGAAAACAAGACTCAAGCTAGGTACAACCTGGGAAGTCGTATAGTGACCAAACAGCAGACTTAGAAACATGAGTTCCCAGGTTCACTGTCCAACAATGGATATTTCAGAGTAGTGCTCTGGTTCCTCCTCCCTCCCCTCCTCCTTCTCCTCCTCTTTCAGCCTCTCTCCTCTTTTATAAATAAATTAGTTTTTAAAAACAGACATTTGGAGGAGGCAAAGTGATATGATATGCATTACTATGAGTAACAAATATCTCCTAAATCTGGGAAAATTAAAATACATTAAAAAGTATTGTGAATTGGTAGGTATTGTGAGTTGTATACACACACACACACACACAAACACTCAAACTCAACTATACCCCTAAAATCTTGTATTTGTAAACCAATGTTTTCTTTTTTATTTTATTTATTTTTTTATTTAAGAAAGGATTAATTAACAAAACCATAGGGTAGGAGGGGTACAACTCCACACAGTTCCCACCACCCAGTCTCCATATCCCACCCCCTCCCCTGATAGCCTTCCCATTCTCTATCCCTCTGGGAGCATGGACCCAGGGTCATTGTGGGTTGCAGAAGGTGGAAGGTCTGCCTTCTGTAATTGCTTCCCTGCTGAACATGGGCATTGACTGGTCAGTCCATACTCCCAGTCAGCCTCTCTCTTTCCCTAGTAGGGTGCGTCTCTGGGGAAGCTGAGCTCCAGGACACATTGGTGGGGTCTTCAATCCAGGGAAGCCTGGCCAGCATCCTGGTGGCATCTGGAACCTGGTGACTGAAAATAGAGTTAACATACGAAGCCAAACAAATTGTTGAGCAGTCATGGACCCAAAGCTTGGAATAGTGGAGAGGAAGTGTTAGGGAGGTACTCACTGCAAACTCTAGTGTACTTCTGCTTTCAGGTATATATTTTGCAATAGTTTATGGATACGTGTGAACATATGCTCTCTCTCACAGAAACTGGTGTATATCTAGGTTTTGGGACTTTGTTAGAAAGTGAACCGCCTGAGATGAAATTAGAGTATACTATGAAAGGAAAGGTCTCACCTGAGTAATGAAGCTGAAGGGTTGTCATTCCACATGTGAAGTCTCTGGACACAGTCTGAAGTGAAGCATGTTGAGGTGGCAATCGTTTCGTTGGTTAGGTTGTGATCGGCGGATGCAATATTATTTGATATGGATTGGGAGAGGCATACGGGAAAGTGGGCCCTATCCAAGGGTTCCAGGACTGGGGGAAGTAGGGGCTCTATAGTGGAGATGTGAGGTTCCTGCTGTCTTAGGGTTCAAAAAGACAATTGATAGTTAATGTTATCATCACATTATTTAGTAATTGGGTTAACTTTGAAAAGTCCTTTTGTTAGGGTTTGCTGTATAGTACCCAGTATCTTGTATATAGCTGTGCTATTGGATGCTTCTGATCTACTTGGTCTAGGCTTTTGAGAGAGTCCGCATATCAAATACACAGCCTATATAGTAAAAAGATTCAGTTTGTGTTTTGAAAAACTTTGAGACATACAATTGATTTTCCCCCTCTCATATTAATTAACTACTGATTTATATGTCTACATTTTGCTAGGAGTGTACATAAACACCATTCCCACCACCAAAAGACTGTGACCCATCCCTCCTGCCCATTCCCACCCCCCACTGTCCCAGGAAGCTGCACGTCTACCCCTCACCACAGGGTTTTTACTTTGGTGCCCTACTTACAATTTGGTCAGGTCCTGCTTTTATTTTCCCTTTAAGATCTTCTTAGTCAACTTCTGTTGATGAGTGGGATCATCCCATCCTCATCTTTATCTTTCTGACTTAGCTCACTTAACATAATTTATTCTAGCTCTGTCCAAGATGGGTCAGAGAAGGTGGGTTCATTGTTCTTGATAGCTGCATAGTATTCCATTGTGTATATATACCACAGCTTTCTCAGTCACTCATCTGTTGTTGGGCACCTGGGTTGCTTCCAGGTTTTAGCTATTATGAATTGTGCTGCTATGAACATAGGCGTACACACCTCATTTTGGTTGGGTGTTATGGAGTCCTTGGGGTATAAGCCCAGGAGAGGAATTACTGGATCATATGGAAGGTCCATGTCTAGCCTTCTGAGAGTTTTCCAGACTGCTCTCCACAGAGGCTGTACCAATTTACATTCCCACCAGCAATGTAAAAGGGTTCCTCTGTCCCCACAACCTCTCCAGCATTTGTTGCTGCTGTCCTTTTTGATGTATGCCATTCTTACAGGAGTGAGGTGGTATCTTAGTGTTGTCTTAATTTGCATGTCTCTGACAATCAGTGACCTAGAGCAGTTTTTCATATGTTTGTTAGTCTTTTGGATCTCCTCTGAGGTCAATGTTTTGTTCATATCCTCTGCCCATTTTTGGATGTGGTCATTTGCTTTTTTGGTGCTAAGTTTGCTGAGCTCTTTATATATTTTGGTGATTAGTTTCTTGTCTGATGTATGGCATGTGAAGATCTTCTCCCATTCTGTGAGGGGTCTCTTTGTTTGTTTAATAGTTTCTTTGTATTTGCAGAAGCTTTTCAATTTGATGTAGTCCTATTGGTTTGTTTCTGTTTTAGTGTTCCTTGCAATTGGGTTTGATTCATCAATGATGTCCTTGAGGTGTAGGTGGGAAAGTGTTTTACCAATGTTTTCCTCTAAGTATTTGATTGTTTCTGGTCTGACATCTAGGTCTTTGATCCATTTGGAGTTGATTTTTGTTTCTGGTGAGAGAAAGTGGTTCAATTTCATTCTTCTGCATGTTACAACCCAGTTTTCCCAGCACCATTTATTGAAGAGAGCCTCCTTTTTCCATTTAATCTTTTGCACCCCCTTATCAAAGATTAGATGTCCATAGGTGTGGGTATTTATTTCTGGGCTTTCAATTCTGTTCCACTGGTCTGTGTGCCTATTTTGTTCCACTACCATGCTGTTTTGATGATGATGGCTTAATAATATAGTTTAAGGTCTGGGAGTGTGATGCCTCCATTTCTGTTTCTTTTCCTCAAGATGGTTTTGGCAATTCTAGGTGTTTTCAGGTTCCAGATAAATGATTATAGTGTTTGTTCTATTCTCTTAAAGAAGCTTGGTGGAACTTTGATGGGTATTGCATTAAATTTGTATATGGCTCTGGGGAGAATATTCATTTTGATGATATTTATTCTTCCAATCCATGAACATGGGATATCTTTCCATTTCTTGGAATCAGTTTCTATTTCCTTGAGTAGTGACTCATAGTTTTCAGCACAGAAGTCTTTCACTTCTTTGGTCAACTTTATTCCTAGGTATTTGATTGATTTTGCTGAAACAGTAAATACCTCCATCTAGTTTGAATGAAAGTCTAGCAGGATATATTATCCTTGGTTCATGCAGGGCTCGATAGATATCTTGCCATTCTCTTCTGGCTTTTAGAGTTTGAGTGGAGAAGTCTGCAGATAATCTTATGGGTTTTGCCTTGTATGTGACTTTTTGTTTCTCTCTTGCAGCCTTTAGGATCCTTTCTTTATCCTTACTTCTTCTCATTGTGACTATGATGTGTCTTGGTGTCTTCAGGTCTGGGTTGATTCTGTTTGGTACTCTCTGGGCCTCTTGAATCTTGATGTCCTTTCTGTTATTCAGGTTTGGGAAGTTTTCTTCTATTATTTCCTGTAGAATGTTTGCTTCCCCTTTCTCTCTTTCTTCCTCTGGCAGGCCAGTTATGCGAATGGTACTTCTTTTGAGATCATCCTATATGTCTCTGTTGTTGTTTTCAGTGTTTCTCAATCTCTTTTTAAGCTCTTTCACCTCTTTCTTAGTTTTCTCTAACTCATCCTCTGTCTGACTAATTCTGTTTTCTGCTTCTGTTAGTCTGCTTTCCCTTGTCTCAGCTTCTTTCTTCATTACAGCTATTTCAGCTTTCAGTTCTCTAATTGCCTCAAGATAATCAGTATTTTCCTTGTGGGTCTCAACTGTTGTTTCCCTAATACTGCCATTCCTTTCCTCCAATGTTGTTTTCATTTCTGTGATTAATAAGTTTATTATTACTTGCATACTTTTCTTATCTATGGTTACTTCTGGCTGATTTGTAGTTTTTTTCTGGGCTCTTGTCTTCATTCATTGGAGTAGCAGTTTTATTTGTTTTTGATCTACCCAATTTTTTGATTTATGTGTTTCTTTTTTTTTATGCTCTGTTGTTCCTCAGTTGTTGTGTCTTGAGTACAAGCAACACTGTACTAAATACCTTTATGACAATTGCACTCACCAACCTCAGGAATTACAGTAGCAACTGAAGCAAGTATTGAAGCAGTTTAATCGTTACCAGTTAGCCAAACAATTTCTCCTTTCCATGAAAAAATAATAACCAAATCCCATTCAAAAAGAAAGAGAAAAGAAAGAAGTGATAGCAAGAATAGACAGTTATGCAAATCTACTATCCACTGTATATTCTAGGGGTAACAAGAGGGGAAAGGGAACTAGAGCAGAGATACACACATAGAGAGTCCACTCTTGAGTCAGATTTCTTCCCTAAAATAATTCAAAAATTCAGAAAGGCAAAGAAGAAGGAAGGAAGAAGTGTATGACAAGATAAAAAAAAAGAAAAAGAAAGAAGAGACAAGAGAGAGTAAAGGGAAAATATAAGAAAAAGAGCTGTAATTAAAGAGCAGTGAAAGGAAAGGTTTTTTATTTTACTTTATTTTTAATTTAATTTAATTTAATTTTTTTGATTAGCTAGGAGGGGGAGGGAGGGGAAATTCTGTAGAGGAGGTAGGATTAAGGAGACAAGTTCCTCCCACAATAGATAAGATGCTCACTACCCTAGCAATGAAATATATGCTAAAAGTTAATTCTGATCAACCTAAAGGGGGAAGATATATGCCTTTATATAATATTAATAGTAAAATAGAGCAGGGTAAAAAATAAATAAAAACCCTGTCCCAGATTACCTCAAACCTTGTGATCAGAGGCAGCTGATTATTAAGAACGAGAAAAAAACACAACAACTTCAGGACTAGACAAGGATAGCTGAAATAGACAGTTATGCAAATCAACTATCCACTGTATATTCTAGGGGTGGCTAAAGGAGGAAAGGAAGTTGATCAGAGACACTGGCAGTGAGAGTCCACACTGAGCAGAATTCTTCCCCCAAATAATTCCCAAATGTGTATCAGTGAATTCAAAAAAGCACACTGTTTGATGGTGTGGGGGCTGGGGGATGTGGCTTTGGAAGCTGTAGGATTAAGGAAGAAAGGATGACAAGAATGAGAACAAGAATAAAAAAAAAAGAAACGGAGACAGAGAAAAAAGAAAAAGTTAAGAAAAAGAACAGTCATAAAAGAGCAGTGAAAGGAAAGGTTTTTTTTTTAAATTTATTTATTTTTAATTATTTAATTAGCTATGCGGGTGAGGTGGGAGGGTTGGCTACTTAGAGAGAAAAAAGGCCAGAGGTTTCAGAATGGTATAGACTTATAATGAATGATACTTCCTGGTGGGACAGGAATTTGGTAAACAAAAGAAGTTCCTAGCCGGGAAGCCTGCTAGGAGCTGGTCCTCAGGGACTGGTTATGGGGGTGGGGGAGGGAGAGGAGGTATGCTTAAAAATTAAAAGGAAAAAAAATTCCCCCCCCTTTTTTCCTACTCTAATTCTTAACCCAAATTAAGTTATAGTCACCTCCTTGATGTCACCGCTAGGACCCCTTATTGACTGGCCTGCTAAAGGCAGAAAATCCTACCGTTTCCAGGAGATGTGGTCAGAGCTCAAGCCACTAGCAGCTTCTCAGTCAGACATCTTCCGGGAACCCCCTAAACCAATGTTAAATCAATAAAAAGGGGGTATGGAGAAAAAAGTTGTCATCTACTTAAGTATTATTCAAGGGGGCCAGGCAGTGGCACACCCATTTAAGCACACACATTACAATGGGCAAGGACCCGAGTTCAAGCCCTCCCCACCTGCAAGGTATTTTTCTATCTTTTCCCCCCTCTATCTCACCCTCCTCTCTCAATTTCTCTATGTTTCTATCCAATAATAATTAAAAGAGCATTGTTCATGAATTGGTGTCTGGGGAGGGATACTAGTCTCAGTTTCATTGCCATTATATTATCATTTCACTAGTTAACAATGGCTGAGAAATTGTAGAAGTGGAACATACTATTCCAGCAGTTAAATGCTTCAGTGGAGAAGTGACATATTCCCATAACGCACTGACTTGCTTTGGTCACCTTCTATAAGTACAAGACTAACAGAGAAATATAATTTTCCTGTATCCCCAAAACTGAGATGACCTGGGTTTGGGTGAACACTGGATATATATTTTGCTTCCTTGATTATCGTTGGGGCAACTTGATGCCAACAGTAGGAATTCACTGCTCCTGATGGCCATTTTTCCATTTTATTGGATAGGCCAGAGAGAAATTGAGAGGGGAGTGGGAGATAGAGGGGATAGAGAAAGATAGACACCTGCAGATCTGTTTCACTGCTTGGGGAAACAGCCCCTATACAGGTGAGGAGCAGGGGCTCGAACCTGGATCCTTGTTGGGTCCTTGTGCTTTGTACTATGTGCACTTCACTGGGTGTGCCACCACCCAGTCCCCTTCTATCTGAGCATTTTTAATTTACAAATAACATCGTAAATTTACAGTAGTATGTTTTTTACATTGCTTAGCCTTTATTTGGAATGCTTGTGAGGGTAAATGCTTTCTATAATAATATCTATGCCTATAACATGTACGTCTACTGATCTATCTTTGATACAGCAGATACTTTAACTGGATTTTGTAACTGTTGAATTTGTACTAATCCAATTACATCCTATAGTTTTACAATTTATTTTTTTTAAGTTCTGCAAATTCTTTATTATTATTTATTTATTTATAAAAAGGAAACACTGACAAAACCATAGGATAAGAGGGGTACAATTCCACACAATTCCCTTCACCAGAACTCCGTATCCCATCCCCTCCCCCAATAGCTTTCCTATTCTTTATCCCTCTGGGAGTATGGACCCAAGGTCATTGTGGGATGCAGAAGGTGGAAGGTCTGGCTTCTGTAATTGCTTCCCCGCTGAACATGGGCACTGACAGGTCAATCCATACTCCCAGCCTGCCTCTCTCTTTCCATAATGGGGGGTGGGGGACAGCTCTCGGGAATCAGAGCTCCAGGACACATTGGTGGGTTGTCTGTTTAGGGAAGTCTGGTTGGCATCCTGCTAGCATCTGGAACCTGGTGACTGAAAAGAGAGTTAAAATACAAAGCCAAACAAATTGTTGACCAACCATGAACCTAAAGGCTGCAATAGTGCAGATGAAGAGTTTGGGGGGGGTCTCCATTTTGTAGATATCTAGTAGGCATATCTTAGTTATATTCCAAAGGGCCTGTGGCTGTACTGGTGTTTTTTTGTCCCCTGAGCCTGAAATTTGATATGCAGGTGGATCCAAGTTATTGTCTGGGGAAATGATGTCATGGCTGGAAAAAGGACCAGAAAGCTGGGTCAGGGAAGGGAGTAGCTCCCAAATATGGGAAAGGGGTATAAATATTGTTGACTATAAACTGTTAACCCCATCGGATTGATTTGGTCTGGGGCCCATATTCAGCTTAGGAGCCTATGTGACAGATCTGAGTTCACATTCTGCGGTCATGAGTCGGAATATTCCAAGCTGCCCCAATATCAGGACCCATCTTCTTCAGGTGTAGCATAGACTATGTTGTCCAGCCTCCATTTAGAGGATGGAACATTCTCTACCATGGTTGACCCAAGTTGAGGGCAAGGTCCTATTGGGGGGGTCCACAAAGGGGTCTCTTTTGTTGCTCCTGATACAGATGACTGGTAACAATGGAGAGAGGAATTTATTTGAGGTCTAGGCCCATCATGATGATACAAACCCAATTGCAAGGAAGACTAAAGCAGAAACAAATCAATGGGACTACATCAAATTGAAAAGCTTCTGTACAGCCAAAGAAACTACCACACAAACAAAGAGACCCCTCACAGAATGGGAAAAGATCTTCACATGCCATATATCAGATAAGAGACTAATCATCAAAATATATAAAGAGCTCAGCAAACTTAGCACCAAAAAAGCAAATGACCCCATCCATAAATGGGCTGAGGATATGAACAGAACATTCACTGCAGAAGAGATACAAAAGTCTAACAAACACATGAAAAATTCCTCCAGGTCACTGATTGTCAGAGAAATGCAAATAAAGACAACATTGAGATACCACCTCACCCCTGTGAGAATGGCATACATCAAAAAGGACAGCAGCAACAAATGCTAGAGAGGCTGTGGGGACAGAGGAACCCTTCTGCACTGTGTTGGGAATGTAAATTAGTCCAACCTCTGTGGAGAGCAGTCTGGAGAACTCTCACAAGGTTTGACATGGACCTTCCATATGACCCAGTAATTACTCTCCTAGGGATATACTCCCTGGACTCCATAACACCCAACCGAAAGGTATGTGTACACTTATGTTCATAGCAGCACAATTTGTAATAGCCAAAACCTGGAAGCAACCCAGGTGCCCAACAACAGATGAGTGGCTGAGAGTGCTGTGGTATATATACACAATGGAATACTATGCAGCTATTAAGAACAATGAACCCACCTTTTCTAACACATCTTGGTCAGAGCTAGAAGGAATTATGTTAAGTGAGCTAAGTCAGAAAGATAAAGATGAGTATCAGATGATCCCACTCATAAACAGAAGTTAAGAAAGAAGATCTGAAAGGGAAACTCAAAGCAGGATTTGATTGAATTTGGAGTAGGGCACCAAAGTAAAAGCCCTGGGTTAAGGGTGAGCGTGTATGCTCGGCTTCATGGGGCGGGTGGGGGTGGTGGGTCAGATGGGACACAGTCTTTTGGTGGTGGGAATGGTGTCTATGTACACTCATATTAAATTGTAGTCATATAAATCACTAATTAATTAATATGAGGGGGAAAATTTGATTGAATGTCTCAAACTTTTTAATGCACGGACCATAGGCTGAGTCTTTGATATGTTGACTCTCTTAAAAGTTTAGACTAGGGAGAACAGAAGCAACCGGTGGCACAGTTATATACAAATAATGTCAAGGACATAAACTATGGTGATGTTGTGTATGATACAGCAAATCCCTACAAAGGGATATTTCAAAGTTAACCCAATTGCCAAACAATGTGATTATAGCAATAACTATCTATTGTCTTTTTAAACCCTAAGGCAGCAGGAACTTCCCACTTCCTCTATAGAGCCTATATTTCCTGTCCTGGAACCTCTAAGGTGGGGCTCACTTTCCTGCATGCTTCTCTCAGTTCATACCAAATGATATTGCATCTGCTGATCCCAGCCTAATCAACGCAACGAATACCACCTCAGTATGCTTCACTTCAGACTGTATCCAGAGACATCAGGCTTGGAATGTCAACCCTTTAGCCTCATTACTCGGGTGAGACTTTTCCTTTCATAGGATTCTGTAATTCCATTCCAGGTGGTTCACTTTCCAACAGTCTCAAAACCTAGATATAGACCAGGTCCCATGAGATAGAGAATATGTTTACATATCTGTAAATTAGGGCAAAATACATACCTGAAAGCAAAAGTACACAATAGTCTGCAGTGAGTCAGTATGAAGTTCATAATGAAATAGTGTCTACTTAGACTTAGATACCCTCCTCACCTATTTCCTATTATACTTCCCTTACTCACTCCCAAGCTAACCTTATCAAAGCAAGGACTGCAAAAAGATGAATAAGGACAAGAGACTGGCGTATACTTTAACTATGACTCTTTAGTCACTATCAGGCCATCCCATCAGCGGGGGCCCAAGATTTGCAAATTCTTACAGCGGTTCTGATAATGGGTATATCTAAAGGGAGAGTAGTTCCAGTTGATAGCACACTGTGGTTTTAAGTAAGATGACTCTCCTGAGAAATGAACCAGCTCTTGGCTTCCGTCGGTCTGTGTTCTAAGGAAAAACATATATTCATTGTTCTAGTTTAGTGTTAGGAATTCCAGCATGCCACTTAACCAGAAGTTGAATAAATTAACCTTCATTTACAGTATTGGAATAATGTAAGAATTAACGACAAGGCCAGTTTCAAGACTGTTCAGGTAGGAAGACTAGGGTGAAATGAAGGCTAAGGAGATGATGATGTCTAACTGTCCAGAAAATCATGTGAGCTTTTATTGCTGCTCTGAATCTACAACCTGAAATCTGTAAATTGGAGACAAATTTTCTGGCAAATAGAAGTTTTGCTTTTCTAATTTTTTTTATAACTTTTGGGGTATAATAAAGGTCATCCAATTTTTCAGATTCATCCATCTAAACTTTTTTGGTCCATCTGTTTTTGTCCTGGCATGCACAGTAGTAAATTCTTCATTTCAGAGCTGCTTCACTGCTCTTCCAGAACAGAGAAAAGAGAGCACTCAGAATTATTATTAATTTCTAAATAAAATGGGCCAGGTCTTCTGCGCTCCTAAAAATGGAAACAATTTTTTCACAAACCATACAGGGGGTAAGATTTTAGTGTCGTTTGTGGGAGAGTGGCTGTCAAACTCTTTGTATGAAAAGGCAATTAACTGTTTGTTAAGCTGGCAGCAGGGCCCTGGAGAAGGGGGAGGAGTGGGAGATGAGAGGGTCAGGTTCTGATTCCCTTCGGCAGTCCATGTGGCTCTTTCCTGGCAGACCGCCCCTTGATGTCAAAGTGAGCTGTGTGTGCCAGGAATAAGGCGGTGTGAGGAGAATTAGATACTGGGTCTGAATGGTTTGCATTTTCCTTTCTTCTCTCTCTCTCCTTCCCTCCCTCCCTCCCTCCCTTTCTCCCTCTAAGTAATGATGATTTTTGAAATAAAGGAACTTCACCTTGTTTACAGGAAAAATCTTTTGAGATTTTGAAATGTATTAAGCCACAGGGGCACACTTTCTTGGATGTGGAGCTAGAGCAAAGTTGAAGTTGTTGAAAAGGGACAGATTAAGCCAGGGTCATGATTATTATGAAAACTTGGCTGAGTTGGAGCCTTATCCTCAAATTTGGTAAGTTTAGCTAGTCCTCTGGAACCAGCATGGGAAGCAAGGTCAGTGACTCCCTGGGCATAGGATCTTGTCTCAACCTGCTTGGTGACCTCCGGTGAGCACCTTCAGGTCAGCTTCTTCATTTGTAAAATCAGAGTGAATGATGGAATGAAAAGAGCCTGGAAAAATGCACTGTTTAATCACGTCTCTATAATGTTTTGGTGGTGTGGTATATTGTGCCTAATAATGATTTTTAATCAGAAGGATGCTTATGAAAGGGCTAGGGAAATATGGTAATTAGCACTATGGGACCAGACATAATTAAGTACAAATGGTGCCTCAAGGTCATCTGGCCCTAACATTTGCTTCATGAAAGGAGCAGTTCCAACCTTCTGACTGAAGCCTTTCATTTGCTGGGGGATGAGGAATATGTGTTCTTACAATTTATTATTGTACTACATACATATATGTGCATATACTGTTAGAATGTTATACTGTGCTAAATACTTTGCAGGTATTATTTGTCACAGCCATCTTATGAATAGAGTTCAAAAATACAGTGTTGGGAGTCAGGCTGTAGCGCAGTGGGTTAAGCGCAGGTGGCGCAAAGCACAAGGACCGGCATAAGGATCCCGGTTCGAGCCCCGGCTCCCCACCTGCAGGGGAGTCACTTCACAGGCGGTGAAGCAGGTCTGCAGGTGTCTATCTTTCTCTCTCCTCCTCTCTGTCTTCCCCTCCTCTCTCCATTTTTCTCTGTCCTATCCAACAACAACAACAATAATAACTACAACAATAAAAACAACAAGGGCAACAAAAGGGAATAAATAAATAAAAATAAATATTAAAAAAAGAAAAAAAATACAGTGTTTACTGTTTTCACAATAAATGATTATTTGAAAATTGAAATAATCTCAGATTTATAGAAACATTGCAAGAGAAGTGCAAGAGTTTTTTAAAAAAATTCTTCTTAAATGATTATTATTAATTCTTAATGAGAGATATACAGAAAGAAGGAGACAAAAGAAGACAATAACACTGATCAGCTCTGGCTTATGGTAGTGCCAGGGATTGATCTTGGGACCTCGGAGGCCCAGGCATGAAAGTCTATTACATAACCACTGTAGTGTTACCTTGGCCCTTGAATTTTTCTTTTTGAACCATATGCAACTAAGTCTCATGACCTGATGTCCCATCATCCAGAATGTGTATTATCTATGACCTCTGTTGCCATAGATGGTGCCTTACAGCTATAGAACTCACAGACACATTCTAGTCTGTCATCCTTCGTAGTAAAAGGATTTAAGCCTGGACCATTTGTTGCATTTAATGGTTACTTCTTTATATATTCCTTCAGTTTGGAACCATTTCTAATTCTTTTCTTGAGTTTCTTTTTTTTTTTAATTTTTTAAAATATTTATTTTATTTATTTATTCCCTTTTGTTGCCCTTTCTTGAGTTTCTTATCTTGACACATGTGAAGATTACAGTTCACTTATTTTCTAGAGTGTGCATTAATTTGTGGTTCTCTGATAATTCCTTATGGTTAGATTCAGATATACATTTTCTTCTGGGAAAAGATATCAGAGAATTGTCTGTATTACATTTTATAAGAAAAATATAATTATATTTATGTCACTGTTAGTGATATTAACCTATTTCCAGAATCAAAATACTGTCATGTCTAACATAATGCTACCTCTTCTTTTCAAATCAATAAATGTTTTGTGGGAAGTTATTTTGAGATCATGTAAATTGTCTAATCTTCATCAAATATTTTCCCACTAGTATTTGCATATAAAACTTTCTCTCTTTCTTTTCATCAGTGCTGTCACTGATTGGTACCTGCACCATGACTCCCACTCATCCTGGTGGTCTTTCTTTCTACTCCTTCCTTTGCTGTTTTTTTTATAGATAGAGAGAGACACCTGCGGCATGATTTCACTTCTCATGAAGCTTCCCTCTTGCAGGTGGGGACTGGGGGTTTGAACCTGGGTCTTTATTATTTATTTTCTTTTTTAAAAATTTTTCTTTTTTATTGGTGATTTAATAGTTATTTACAGAATTATGAGATAATTGAGATATAATTCCGTACCACTCCCGACACAAGTGTTCTTGTCCCTGTTCCCCTTCAGCAGAAACTGCTGTAGTTCTCCCAAATTTGTAGGTATGGGCTGAATATATATATATATATATATATATATATATATAATATATATATATATATATATAATATATATATATATATTACTTCTTTAATTTTTTGCCAGCAGGGTTACTGCTGGAGCTTGGTGTCCACATGATTAATACACTACTCCCAACAGTTCTTTTCTTCCTCTCTCCCCTCCTTTCTTCTCCCTTCTCTTCCTTTTCCCTTCCTTCCCTTCCCCTCCCTTTTCTTTCTTCTTTTTTTATTTCTGGGAAAAATGTGATAGAACAAAAAGAAATTGAAGTGGGTGGGTAGAGAGGCAGAGAGAGACACACACATGCAGCTTTGCTTCACCAGCCCCCACCACCAGGTGTAGACTGGGAGCTTGAGTCTAGGGCCTCGTGCATGGTACCAGGTGTACTCAATCGGGTGAGCTACCATCTGGCTCCTGATTTTTTGTTTTAATTGAAAAAATAGTGACCAAACTATCCCTACGACTTTGGGAGAACTACAGTGGTTATTGTTGGGGGAAGGGAGTAGGTCATAGAGCTTTTTTTAAGTGGTGCAATATGGAACTATACCACTGTAATCTTACAGTCTTATAAGCCAGTATTGTATCACTAGTTAAAAAATTACCTTGAATTCCCCACTGTTTTAAAACATTTATTTATTTATTCCCTTTTGTTGCCCTTGTTGGTTTATTGTTGTAGTTATTATTGATGTTGTCATTGTTGGATAGGACAGAGAGAAATGAAGAGAGGAGGGGAAGACAGAGAGGGGGAGAAAAAGATAGACCTGCTTCATTGCTTGTGAAGCGACTCCCCTGCAGGTGGGGAGCCATGACCCTTATGTGCTACTACCCTGCAAGTGGGGAGCCAGGGGCTTGAACCGGGACCCTTATGCTGGTCTGTGTGCTTAACCCACTGAGCTACTGCCCGACTCCCGAATTCACCATTTTTTAATAGCTGAGTTGTATCCCATTGTGTATATGTACCACAATTTACTCAGCCACCCATCTGTTGTTGGACACCTGGGTTGCTTCCAGGTTTTATTACAAATTGTGCTGCTATGAACGTAAGTATATACAAACCTTTTTGGATGGGTGCGTTTGGTTCCTTAGGATATATCCCCGGAGAGGAACTGCAGGGTTATAGGATGGGTCCACTTCTAGCCTTCTGAGAGTTCTCACACCACTCTGGGTAGGGATTGGACTAATTTACACTCCCACCAGCAGTGCAGGAGGGTTCCTTTGTCCCCATAACCTCTCCAGCATTTGTTGCTGCTGCCTTTTCTGATGTCTGATATTTTCACAGGAGTGAAGTGGTATCTCACTGTTCTCTTCATTTGCATTTCTCTGACAATCAATGACTTGGAGCATTTTTTCACATGTCATTTGGCTTTTGTATCTCTTCTGTGGTGAAAATTCTGTTTATATTTCTTATTTTTGAATGGGGTCATTCATTTTTTGTTGCTAAGTTTGGTGAGCTCTTTATATATTTTGGTTTTCAGCCTCTTGCCTGATGTATAGCATGTAAAGATTTTCTCCCATTCTGTGAGGGGTCTCTTTGGATCCTGAAATGAGTGCAGCCTAGAATGTTCCTAGCTGTGACCATGGACTGCTTAGACTGGGCCTTGAATCCATGGCTTCACACAGGTCAAGGAGCTTACTCTATCTGGCAAATGTGCTCCCAGCCCTTGGATTATGTCTTATTATAGTTAATTTTGGTTCTTCAGATTTGGCCAGTGTGAATCTCTTTTAGCTGGCTTCTGTGTCTTTCAGAAATATGTCTATCACTCTCTAAGTCCTTTTTTCTTATTTGACACAGCAAGATTCATCAGGCTTATCTTAGATCTTCTCTGTCCCAGTGTTGGGACTATGATCTGGGTACTATGTGGGCTGATAGTTATTTTTTTTACTTTCAGATTCTCTAAGTAGGCAGAACTGGAGAGCATATACATGCACACACATCCCTGCTAGATCTGTATTTATGAACATTTGTTTATATTGAAAATCTTGAGTTCATATCAACACTTAATTTTTGAATTGAGAAGTACAGGGTTCATCATAGCTTTCCTCCTATGTCTCTCTCTCTATATATATAACCCCAAAACTTCCTCCAAGATCACAGATATGCTCCCCCCTCCCTCTCTCTGTCCATGTCTCTCTCCATATATATATATATATATATATATATATATATATATATATACTTGTTTCAAGTTCATGTGTTTAAATTTTCTATATTCCACATATGAATGAAATCATCTTAATTTAGCAAGCACAATGACTGCTAATTCCATTCATTTTGTCTCAAAGGAAATAGCATATAGACTTTTTTAACTGCTGAGAAATGCTCCACTGAATATATAGCCTGTGAATTTTTTTTTGGTATTTATAAAGCTTGCATGATTTTTTTCCCCATTATTACGGGCCCTCACCTTTACTTTAAGCCCCCCTTCCTGATATTTAAAAATTTTAATAAGGAAAATGAAAAGGCTCATACCAGAGAAGCAAATAGGCCATTTGGCTAAAGATGGATGGCCCCATTTTTAAAAATTATTTTTTAAGATATTTATTTATTTATTCCCTTTTGTTGCCCTTGTTTTATTGTTGTAGTTATTATTATTGTTGTTATTGATGTCGTCATTGTTGGATAGGACAGAGAGAAATGGAGAGAGGAGGGGAAGACAGAGAGGGGGAGAGAAAGACAGACACCTGCAGACCTGCTTCACCACCTGTGAAGTGACTCCCCTGCAGGTGGGGAGCCATGATCCTTATGTGCTACTACCCAACTCCTGGATGGCCCCATTTTCTTATTTATTTATTTATTTATTTGTTTATGAAAGGAGACATTAACAAAATCATAGGATGGGGGGGTCCAACTCCACACAATTCCTGTCACCCAATCTCCATACCCATCCCCTCCCCGATAGCTTTCCTATTCTCTATCCCTCTGGGAGCATGGACCCAGGGTCATTGTGGGTTGCAGAAGGTGGAAGGTCTGGCTTCTGTAATTGCTTCCCCGCTGAACATGGACGTTGACAGGTCAATCCATACGCCCAGTCTGCCTCTCTCTTTCCCTAGTAGGGTGGGACTCTGGGGAAGGGGAGCTCCAGGATACATTGGTGGGGTCTTTTGTCCAGGGAAGCCTGGCCGGCATCCTGATGGCATCTGGAACCTGGTAGCTGAAAAGAGAGTTAACATACAAAGCCAACAAATTGTTGAAGAATCATGGACCCAAAGGTTCGAATAGTGGAGATGAAATGTTCTGGGTGGGTACTCACTGCAAACTCTAGTGTAATACTGCTTTCAGGTATGTATTTTGCCCTAGTTTATGGATACGTGTGAACATATGCTCTGTCTCAGGGGACCTGGACTATCTAGGACTATCTAGGTTTTGGGACTTTGTTAGGAAGTGAACCACCTGGGATGGAATTAGAGAATACTATAAAAGGAAAGGTCTCACCCTTGTAATGAAGCTGAAGGGTTGTCATTCCACACATGAAGTCTCTGGACACAGTCTGAGCTGAAGCATGTTGAGGTGGCAATCGTTGTGTTGGTTAGGTTGTGATCGGCGGATGCAATATTATTTGATAAGAATTGTGAGAAACATGTTGGAAAGTGGGCCCTAACTAGGGTCCCAGGACTGGGGGAAGTTTAGGCTCTATAGTGGAGATGTGAGGTTCCTGCTGTCTTAGGGTTCAAGAAGACAATGGATAGTTATTGTTAATATCACATTATTTGGTAATTGGGTTAACTTTGAGAAGTCCCTTTGTTAGACATACAATCAATTTTACCCCTCATATTAATTAGTGATTTATATGACTACAATTTAATAGGAGTGTACATAAACACCATTCCCACCACCACCAAAAGATTGTGACCAATCCCACTCCCCCCACCCCCCACCCCCGCTGGCCCAGGAAGCCGCATGTCCACCCTCCCCCTCACCACAGGGTTTTTACTTTGGTGCCCTACTTTCAATTTAGTCAAATCTTGCTTTTAGTTTCCCTTTCTGATCTTCTTTCTCAACTTCTGTTGATGAGTGGGATCATCCCATACTCATCTTTATCTTTCTGATTTAGCTCACTTAATATAATGGCCCTATTTTCTAACTGATGCCCATTTTAATGTCTATATATTAAATATATATTTTTTAAATTTATTATACTTCTAAGTTGCTGCCTTTGCTTCCTTTCTAAATCACACCTTTACCTGCTGTGCTTCCTTTTCCCTCTCCCCTCTCAGGTAAGGGAAATAGGACCTGACTACCTGAAGTTTCTCCAGATTCTCATCTCTGTCAGAGTGGGGGCAAAAACAAAGTCTCCTGCTATCAAAAGTTCTGGGTCATAGTGGAACTAGTTTTCAGGGCTTTTTGGGTAATCTTCCCCTAACATTTCTCCATCTGGGAGTGTGGACCAACATTTTTTTTGGGGGGGGGATGCAGAAGAAAGGAGTTATGGTTTCTTTTTTCCCCTTTTACTCTTTTATTTTTATTTATTTTTTTCCTCCAGGGTTATTGCTAGGGCTCGGTGCCTGCACCACAAATCCACTGCTCCTGGAGGTCATTTTTTTCCCTTTTGTTGCCCTTGTTGTTTTACCAATCTTGTGGTTATTATTGTTGTTGTATAGGATAGAGAGAAATGGAAAGAAGAGGGGAAGACAGAGAGGGGGAGAGAAAGACAGACACCTGCAGACCAGCTTCATGGACCTTGACAGGTCAGTTCATACCCTCAGTCTGTTTCTTTTCTTTTTTTTTTTCTTTTGCCTCCAGGGTCATTGCTGGGGCTCATGGATCCACTGCTCCTGGAGGCCATTTTTCCTCCTTTTGTTGCCCTTGTTGTTTTATCATTGCTGTGGTTGTTGTTGTTATTGCTATCATTGTTGTTGGATAGGAAAGAGAGAAATTGAGAGAGGAAGGGAAGACAGGGTGGGGGAGAGAAAGGTAGATGCCTGCAGACCCGCCTCACCACCCATGAAGTGACTCCCCTGCAGGTGGGGAGCTGGGGGGCTCAAACCGGGATCCTTGAGCTGGTCTTTGTGCTTTGCAACATGTTCACTTAACCCACTGTGCTGCCTCCTGACTGCCAGGAATTATGGTTTCTATAATTGATTTCTATAATAGCTACCATGAAAGTGAACTAGAAATACTATCTGGGAGAATGAGTCAGAGTGTAGAATTGAGACCTGGGTTAGGGCAGAGAGTGGCTCCCATACTTGAAAAATATATATAGATGCAATTAACTGTTTAATATATCTATCTGATGGAGGGCCCTTTATATTCACATTTAGATTCATGTCAGTCTAAGCTCATAGTCTGTGGTCACAGCTGGGGACATTCTAGGCTGCACATACTTCAGGACCAGTCATCCTCAGTAGGATGACCCAGCCTCCCTTTGGAGGGGGGGGTAGTGCTTACCATTGCTAGTTTGGAGTGAGGGTAAGGTCCTAGATGGGCCCACAAAGGGGATCATGAGGGCGTTCTTGATGGAAGTGATCAGTGATGGTGACAGAGGGATCTATTTGATGTCTAGGCCCATAGCATCTATGGGGGAATCCAAGGATTCCCTGACTAGGATCCTAGGTGATGAGGTGGCCTGATGTTGGCCAAAATCACCATCCTTAAGTGATCTAGTTTGTTGCCTCTTTCTAGTTTTTGTAGCCCTTCATTGTCTTACATGCTTAAAGTTTCTGACTCATTCAATCTTTAATATTGGAGAAGAGGACATAGAGTGTCGGGCCTTAAGCCAGCCCTTCCCTGCTCTGCTCCACCCTCCACTGCTGATACTGTGGTCTATTTACATAATCATTGTTTTGCCTGAGACCTGCCCTGCCTGCAGGGTATTAATTAATCCCACCGGTTAAAACCTTCACAATAGTTGCTATGGAAGCTTTCTACCTTCCCGCTCTTTCCGTTTCTCCACCCCCTTTCTTAGCCATTTCCTTTTCCGACTTGCCACTTACGGTTCAAAATATATAAAAGCTTTGTATCTGATCAATAAAGACACATTGTGTTCAGCTCCACCACGAGTTCCTGGTCTCTCTCCCACGTCGCTGAGTAAGCAGCAGCCCAGGTTGGCTCCAGTCGAGTTCTCTCCAACCCAGAGAGCATATGCCCAGGAAGAAACACCCTCATGCTAACCCAGCAATTGAGTAATGTGGAACTTTAGAAATTAGCTAAAAGTTACACAGTCAGTAAAATGACAGTGGGGGTTACAATTAGCTTGATTTTATATCCCATCTGTGTAAAACCACCAAACCCAGCCACAGTCTTGATAACTCTGATGTTTTAACAGATTTAGATACAGGTATAATCTTTCAGAAAGAATTGTTTTTCTGCTTTGATCATAATGCTTTATATAAATTATGACTTATCTTGGCTTAGTAGTGATTATTTCACTTAAATTAATTGATACCTTAAAAAAGAAAAACATTGGAGTTGGGTGGTAGCGCAGTAGGTTACGTGCAGGTGGCACAAAGCACAAGGACTGGCATAAGGATCCTGGTTCGAGACCCTGGCTTCCCACCTGCAGGGGAGTCGCTTCACAGGTGGTGAAGCAGTTCTGCAGGTGTCTATCTTTCTCTCTCCCACTATCTTCCCCTCCTCTCTCCATTTCTCTCTATCCTATTCAACAACGATGACAACAATAATAACTACAATAATAAAACAACAAGGGAAACAAAAGGGAATAAGTAAATAAATATAAAAAAAGACAAATGTAGCACAACAGCTACATTTAACATAATTTACCCTGACAAAACTGTGCACTATGAGTTTCCCATGTCATTTAGCATTTTTTTTGTTATTCATCAAACTGTAGTTATAAGATATAGAATCATATCACAACAGGACCATAAACAGAGGAGATGGGACCAGGGAAAACTGTGTATGTCGGAAGTGAAAACAAAATACTTCTGGAGTCATTTTAATCACAGATGTCTGTAAACCTCAAGTCTATTGCTGTAAATGTTTATTTTGCTGCAGATTTATGTATGCTTTGTATGTAAAATGAGTTCATAAATTGAGACCATATTAAATTTTATATGCATATTGCAAAATAAAGCACCTGATAGAATGCTTTTCTCTTTTCTTCTTCTTTTTCTGTTCTCTTCCTTTCCTCTCCCCTCCCTCCCTCTCTTTTCTTCCTTCCTCTCCTCTTCCCTCCCCTCCCCTCTCCTCCCCCTCCCTTTTTCCTCTCCTCTCTCCCCTCCACCTCATTGTTCCTTCCCCCTCCTTCTCCCCCACATCCCCATCTACTTATCTTCTCCTCTCCTTCCCCTCCTCTTTCCTCTCATCCCCTTCTCTGGATAGAGATCAGGGTGGGGGTGTGGCAGAGTGAGCTCACAACAACAGAGCTTCCTCCAGTGTCATGGGGGGCTGGACACAATACTTGGTCAAGCCAAAGGCTGAATCAACACACTATTCATGTGAGCTATTTTGCTGGCCTAGAATCCTTTTCAAACATAACAGATTTAAGAATTTTTAGAATTATTAACTCTGCTTTATTTTTAAAAAATTACTAGTGATTTAAAATTCTAAGATAATAGGGGTATAATTCCATAACATTCCCACCACCAGAGTTC